>NW_023601653.1:48888189-49120599 GCF_014898055.3 Talpa occidentalis
AGAGGATGACACCAGAGAAAGGGGCTAAAGAGAATTATGAGGAGCTCTATGTATAAAAGATGAAAAATAAGTCAGAAGCGAATGACAGAAGTAAAACAGAAACCTGGGGCAGAGGTGACAACTACAAATTGGAGCCATAAAAGATAGAAGTGATCAGAGCGAAATGGACAGGCAGGGCATCAAAGAGGAAGGCTAGAAATAGGCCATTTTTTTTCTCAAGAGAGTTTTGAGGGCAGAGGTGGGAATAGAAGCCAGATTTTATATTGTTTCAGGTTCAGATTCAGATACTTTTATTGGCAGCATCTTGATGAGCATTTATCTATTCTCAGTAAAAAGTAGAGAATATTTTCTAAACATACTTGGGGAATTTATAACAACCACATATTTTTAAAGCATTTAACCAAAACATCACTAACACAGAGGATATGTCAACCACAAATGTGCAGTTAGGACATCTTTTGTCTTTGGTTTGAGTGAAGTCTTGTAGCTTCTGGAAGAGTTGGGTGTATCTTCCTCACAAGCAGGTGATAGTTCTAGGTAGGATTGTAAAGGGAGGTCAAGTAGACCCTGGATACCCTCTCTTTCTTCCTGGAGCCTACTTTTCCAGCACAACACCCCCAATGTTTGCCCCAGTATCACCCAAGCTGTTTATTCTTTCTCCATTTCCCAAGACCTATGAGATGGGCCCCATGCTCTATAATTTTCCATTTTCCCTAATCAAATTTTGATCTTAGTTATCACTGATTTGCTTATAGTCAGGGGAAAAAACTGAAAACAAGTATCTGACCAAAGGAGATTGGAGAAATTAGTTTAGGCATGTAATGAATTACAGTGGGCTATTAAAATGTGGCTGGGTGTAATAATATGGAAAACATGTCACATGTCAATGCACTAAGCAAAAAATATCATTTCCTGTGTTCTAGTTCATAAAGACTATACTTATAGAAATGATAAAACAGGATATTTGAAACTGGATTTACCTGAAAATAGCGTCTGGCCACAGGCACCATGCTAAGGAGTTGGGGCTGGCATGCCCGAACGCATAGCTACGTAAGTGGTACGACATAGAAATGGCTGGCATGTGTCATTTTTCTATGCCCTTTGAGTCACTTACAGACAATGTTATATTCCAATCTCTTTTTTCATTAAGAGATTTCAAATGAAATCACGTTGGCACCTTTTACCAGTGATTCTCTGACTTGCTCTTCTAATAAAGACAAAGTGGAAACCTTTCGATTGGTGTCTATTGGTGTGCCACGGGCTTCATTCATGACTGAAGTATGTGGGTGCATCAGATGTCACGAAAACAAAACCTTACAGACCATCTGTTTTTATGTTTTGCTTTAGAATTTTTGATTGACATTTAAATGGAAAACTGAAGATCTCTTCATGTTTCATTTGAAATCATTAAGTATTTTCTTATTAAAATGACAATTTACTTTGGTAAGACAACAAAGAAAGGCAAAGCATGTCAACTAGAGAATTCAAGATATTGAAAATATTGCTTGTGAAAAATTACTTATTAAGAAAAAAACTCTGAAACACTGATTTTTCTTGGTCAATGTTTGTGTCCTCTAATTCATACACTGCTTTATAAATGGAACACCATCAGCCCTTTAATATCTCTGTGAGTCATGGAGAAAGATTTTCTTCATTCAATATATAGGAAAATTAGCACAAGCAATCAACTCAATTACCTTTGGAGACTGAATAATTCATTTGGAAAAACGGAAATAGAATACAACTGACACACTTTCCTTCTTTACATAAATTAATACTTTTGGGTTTTATATTTCTAGTCCAAAACTGGCTTCCTAATTTACTGCATTATTAAGTAACTACTAACAAAGATCTAAATATAGTCTTGGGCCTCCCTGGTGGTGAAAGAAGTTAAGCACAGCACTGTGAAGCTATCTACAGTTAGACCCCTGGCCAGTCAGGGGGGAGCTACCCACTGGGTGCAGCAGACCTCTTCTGTCTTACCCTCTGCTCCCCTCAGCAGTGTATTTTAGTCAATCCACCTGTTCTGTTCCCCACTCTGTCTCTGGTGAATCCTCTCGCCATCCCCACCCCATAGCTCTGGCCTATACCCCAGTTCTTGTATGCAAAAATAAGTAAATCTTCAAAAAATATAGTCTTTTTACATTAGTGTAAAAATCCTGTTATATGTGGTTATCTGTAAATAATGTGTCTAGCTTATTTCACTGAGCATGATCTCTTCCATCTCATCTTACTCATAGCAGGAATTTAGAAAACCCAAATAAGGGACCAGGAAAAAGACTAATTATAATAAAGAAAAAATCAAAATCAATAAGCAACTATAAACCAGAGACATGCTACGGTGGGTAAGGGGGAGGACAGGAGGGATTAGGATCAAAATAAGGAGGGTGCAATTGAGGAATGTAACCAAGATGAAAATGCATACATTGTGCAAAAATGAAAAATTATGTAAGAATTATATAAAATAAAATATATTGAACATAAAAATATAACGTGTCTAATCTGTAAATTATACACATATAACTACTAAATTAATGCACACGCACACACACACACACACACACACTATATTAGTACCACTGACAGATGGAGAAAACAGAGAGTTTAGTCAACTGTCTGAAATATAGAGTAAGTCTCAGTTAAAGAACAGCTATGGGCCAAGTCTTAAGATGGCTATTTTACTGAAAGCAGCCGGAGAGGCTACAGCGATTCATAAACACAAGGGAGAGCTCTGATGTCTGGAAAGACATGACAAGTGGCAGGACCTTGACTGGTTCAGGTACATATTCTCTAACTTTAACAAAAACAAAAGGCTTGGGCTCTCTGCTTGAAATGTGAAGAAAACCAGGGTGCAAGTCCCGGGGAAGGTGTGGGTCAGCATTAGGGTATCTATTCACCCACTTACTAAATAACATGTCAGCTCCGACAGCTGACAGCCAAAGCAAAGCTTGTCATTGTGTACTCATCTAATGGGGAGAGAGATGAGAACTGAGTTAATTTTAGGACAGTATTACTGAACACTGATGCCCACCCCCTCCAAAGCTAAGCATTACTGAAGACTAGTTACTAGAATAGTAGCATGTTTAATTCTGTTCAAATGAGCACTATTGTGACTATAATCAAGATTTGGGTGTTTTCACTCTAAAAGAGATAAGACAAACTTGGATCCATTTCATGGAGCTGACCGCAGAGGACACAAAGCTAAAAACTCTGCTGAGTAACAGCTGAAAGAACTCAGGGTTAATTTAGAGAACGAATTACTTTGGGAGGATACATTGGCTGTCAAACATCGGAAGGATAACATCCACAACGGAATTAAATTTGTTCTTTCTTGCTTTAAGAAATTGAACTATAATAAATGGGTGAAAGCTCCACATAGGTACAGTAGGTTTAATGGAAGAAATCCTATGTTAATCATTACAGCTGCTGCCGATAGAGTGACCGCCTTAGCAGTAAGTGGCAGATTTGAGCAGGGGCTAGAAAGCTGTTCTGCCGGGACACCACTGGACATGCCAGTATCCAGTAGAGGGTTGAACTAGGAGAACTTTTTCTTTCCTTCCAAACATGAAAGTCTATTCATCTATAACACAAGTTAGCGTGATACCAGGATAACACTGAATTTATCTTTTACTTTTTGGATGGTCTTATTCAATATAGATAGTCAGAGAAAAAAGCTGAGTTTACTCCCATTTTAATGTAGTTTACATTGCCTTTCTGCACCCTCTGTTCCACAATCCCCTGCACTATTTTCCTGTGGGGCTAAATGCTACACACACTTAATTTCCTCTCAGTTCTGGAGGCCAGAAATCCAAAATCAAGGTGTCTGCAGGCCATGCTGCCTCAGGATGCGGGGCAGGCCTCTCTGTTGCCTGTGGTAGTTCCTTGGCAGGAGACAGCAGAGCTCCCATCTCCACAGGGGTTTCTGAGTCCAAATTTCCCCTTTTCATAAGGGTACCTGTCACCATGGAACAGTTCCTCCTTCTTCAATATGACTTCACCTTAACTATTCATATCAACCATTACCTCTTGGCAAACATGGACCCATCATGAGGTTTCAGGGTATGCCTTTGACATCTGAACTTCTGGGCCATTAGTTCTCTCAACTTGCAGACACACATCTGGTCGCGATGCGCTGACAGGAGGTGACAGTCAAACACAGCGGACTGCGTGCACTCCAGGAAGAGAACACGAGAGGCAGGGAGGTCAGCCGCACCTAGCAGCCTGGATGCCAACAGGAAGAACGCAACTCAGCAGGCCCCATGAACTCGGTCTGCTCCATGGAAACCCATATACTGCTCTCAGCAAACAATATAGATGTAAAAAGAAAGAATGACTTTCCCTACTTATAGGAATTACATTTTTGATAAAAGTAAAATAAAAAAAAAATTAAATCTGGGCTGGCTTACTAACACTGAATCAAAATGGATATTTAATAAAAAATCTGTGCAGCTATGGAAGAGCTCGCTATTCTCACTGACATGGTAATGCCTCTAAACACTAGAGGTTTTGTTGTTGTTTTTTTTTCCCTAAACAGGGCCAAGCCATTGCCACCTACTCTTAGCTGCGGACATGGGCTGCAGGCATCCTCAGCGGGAGGCAGCCCATGGATCTCAGGCCTGGACATCAGTCCTGGGCTTTGGACATGTTTTTGAGCTTCTGCTTTCTTGATTATAGTTTGTTTGTTTTTTTTTTTAAATAAATCAATGAATGACATTTTCTTTTCTTTTTGTTTTTTTAAGATTTTATTTATTTATTAAAGATTTATTTATTTATTTATACAAGCACTGGGGTACAGTCAGAAGCATGGGAGGGCGAGAGAATTCACCAGAGCCAGAGCGGGGAGCAGAACAGGCGGACTGATGAAGTACACTGCTGAGGGGAGCAGCTGGCGCTTCAGGAGAGGTCTGCATGCCATGTGGGACCCTTGCCTGTAGCCAGGGATCGAACCAGTGCTGCAGAGGCTGTGGGCAACTTCGCAGCCCAGTGCTCAACCACTGCGCCACCAGGGGAGGTTCAAGATTTTATTTATTTTTGCATAGAAGAACTGGGGTGTAGGCCAGTGGTGCGGGGGATGAGAGGATCCCCAGAGACAGAGTGGGGAGCAGAACAGGTGGGTCCATTGAAATACACTGCTGATGGGAGCAGCGGGCCAGACAGGAGAGGTCTGCTGCACCATGTGGTTCACCTCCCTGTCCAGGGATTGAACTTAGGCCATGGAGGTGACAGCACTGAGACTTAACCCCTAAGCCACCAGGAAGGCCCTGATTACAGTTTTGATCTCACAGGAAACATTTCTTTTTTTTTTTTTTTTTAAAGATTTATTTTATTTATACAAGAGCCGGGGTACAGACCAGATGCGCGGGAGGGTGAGAGGATTCGCCAGAGCCAGAACAGGGAACAGAACAGGCAGACTGATGAAATACACTGCTGAGGGGAGCAGCTGGCAAGACAGGAGAGGTCTGCTCGCCATGCGGTTGCTCCGAGGCCGGCAGGATCAAACCAGCCCTGCAGAGGCTGCGGATAGCTTCACAGCACTGCGCTCAACTGCCTGTGCCACCAGGGAGGCCCTCACAGGAAACATTTCTACATGAACTCGCAATGACAACTGTTAGGATGGTGTTGAGAAAAAGTGAGAGAAGTGTAAGGAAGAAGAAGAAACCCCAGGGCTTGCCAAGGAAGCAGTCAGTAGATGGGAAAGTATCTGGGGGCACACCTGGTTAATCTCATAAGCCTCATCTCCATTTTTCTACCCTAAGGACTAGAAGTCCAGGTCAGTGATTACTTCCTTCCACAGGCTGAGGAGGTGAAGTCATCCTCCATGATTTATTCAAACCTAAATGTTCAAAGAAGCCTGTCAGGAAGGCAGGCGGCACTTTCTGAAGTGTGCAGGTTCAGTTCTGGGTGATGTGGAGCCCAAGCTAGTCCATGAACATGCTGATGACTGACCTCAAGTACCTCATCTATGGTAAAAAAGGGAATGGTAGCGACAAGACTATAAAGACCATTGCAAAATCAAAACATGCTAAAGACAAAACCTTTGCTTAAAACACTGATACCAGAGAAAAATCTTTTGTTAGTTTTGAACAATCGGATGGCTGAAATTCCTTTTTACCTAGATTTTGCATCTCTGGGCTCTTCAATGAAATCCCTCTTGCTTTTTCTCCTTTTTCCTATGGAGCACTTCAATCCTAGTTTCAGTCCAAAGTACCTCTTACCTGAATTCTGCAATAGCCTCCTACCTGTACTCCCCCTCCCGGAGATTTATGGATATCTTCTCCAGACTAAAGCAGATTGCTCTGCCTGTACCAGCTTCGATTTTATCGCAGCAAGGTTGCATTTTGCCGTTGGTACAATCTCCCCTGATTTTGCTTATTTTGCTCCCACTACTTGAACATTACCTCCCACACATGAGTTCAACCCCATGTGCAGATAAGCACACCAGCGCCATGACCACACCCTCCCAGAGCTTGTTCTGTAGCTGCGGGAGCTTGTCCCTGTAGGAGTCATTTATTCTTCAACTGGCTCAGATTTTATAGTCTTGTCTGCAGAGTTTTAAGGGCTAGACACACTCTTTTCTCTTCCTATTCTCTAGTTACAGACCAGCACTCTCCATAACACCTCCTACTACTGAATAACAGACAACTGCTTTTCTTCTTACAGAATCCATTGAGTAAACCTTCCAGTTACTGACAGGAGAAATGGAAATTAAGAATAAAGAAATGAACAAGTGTGGTGGCTTCTATAGCCACTGGCCACATTCTGCTAAGAAAGGCGATACAAACAAGACATAAATAAAAAATCAGAGAGGAAGTCTTCTTTGACTCTTGGCCCCTGAGAAAAGTCTTCTCTTATTTCACTGGGCTAGGTAGTAGGACTCCAGTCCCCCATTACTGGAGTTTACCCAGAACACTGTGGCTGCTCAGGGGTGCAAGATGGTGGTGGTGGTGGGGAGGCGAGCGCATCCCGTGGCAGCCAGCAGAAGTGAAAACGATCTTTAAATTTCAACTAAGAGGCAGAGGACAGCAAGAGTTCAGTTGCTTTCAGAATATGGGTTTTACCCCATGGGGTTGTGAGCCTGTACTTATCTCACCAAGACAGCCTGAGCTTCTAAGTCAGAGGTGAGGCAAAGACATGGAACACTCACACGCAGACTTAAATCAGTCGGGGTCATAAATTAGCATGTAAATAGACAGAGTTCTGTCACTAATGTTGCTATGTGCTATGCTGAAGTTCCTAAACTAATAATGTTGGTATGAAATTTATCTTTTAAGATCTAACAGCATTTTATGTGTAGCGAATCTTCTGAAAATCCAGCTTTATGCTGAATTATTTCCTTTTACTTTCGGGGTTTTCAGAAAATTTTCCATCCACCCAACATCCACCATCCATTCATCCATCTAGTCTCAGCCCAGCATTTGCCATGCTAATTGGAACTTTGTCCTAGCTTTGAATAAGGTAAAAGAGAAAAAGGTAGAGAAACAAAACAAAGCAGCCAGTGGCTTAAAGTTGGAAGCATCTGTGCAATGCAGGAGAAGGCAGCACCATGTGGGTCCTTTCATCCAAGGCAAAGCAGAGGCCAGCAGGTGTGGGTGGTCACCGAGCTGGAGAGACTAGATGTGCTGCCTCGGGGGCATGCCTCCTGCTGTTTCTCAGCCAACCTGGACACTGCAGTGGCACTCAGTTTATGAGTTGCCACATCCCCAGAGCAATAGCTGTGACCCAGGATCTGAGATAGCGAGGACCTGGCTACAGTTAATTTCTGTCAAAGGTAGGTTTCTAAGCAGGGGTGGAAGAGCGAGATGTGAAGTTCTGTTATAGTGACTGACTGTAACATTTCTCCACATGTGAATATCAGGCATTGGGACTAATTGCACCCCACCATCTGAGCCAAATAAGTTTCCTAAAGACCCCAGCTGGGCACACGGGCCTACCTGAAACCAGGTAGAAACCTGGATAGTCTGCTTCCTTTTCTCCTCCTATACTAACTTTTTACCAAAACAAGCTTGACTTCTTAAAATTTCTCTTTCTTCTCATGGCACCCCCAAGCCTCCTTACACCTGTCTGGGGTATCCCATTTGGCATTTTTTAAAAAGTTCTCCAGAGGATGTTCATGTCCAGGAAGACTCAAATCCACTGAACCACCCAGGGTGAGAATCAAGTCCAAGTTCATGAAGGACACCCGCCGGGGAAACAGGCAATCTTCTCCCTCCACAGGCCCACGCAGCCACTAATCACCAGCTGCCTCAGGACATGACCTGCAATGATCTTTAATTCTTATTTAGCAGTCGCCCTCTTCTTTCCCTTCCCCAAATGTCCCTGTGTCTTAATTCTCCAATTAAAGGTGCAAACAATGAGCATAGAATCTCACTCTGCCTGCCATTTAGTTAGGGGTCGATAAATAGCCTTGCTTGTCTGAAAGGGGTGAAAAGCACAGAAGTGAAGCCAAAGCATTGCTCCCTGCACAACAGCCCACGTGGCTCTGTGGGAGGGCGCACCCTGCAGGGCTGCAGGTGCAGCTCTCACTGTTGTACAGGAGCCGAGAATGGGAAAAGCTGGCGCAGTTTCTCAATCTTAGTGCCAAAGAGTTGAGAATTTGTGTTAAGCAAACTTGAGTATCACTTTGTCAACTCTTAATTGTTTTGAGTAGTGGGTACATGTGTTCTTCCATGTACATCGCAACAAGTAAAAGTTCATATGTGCTAGAAAAGACAGAGTGATCCAAGACACAGCCATGATGAAAGCTAGTGCCAGGTCCAATTCTGCACAAGGGTGAAGGATCTGGGACCCCAATGATTCTCCCCGAGATCTGGGGAAATGTGCCAGGAGCCAGGAGGTGCGGGACTTACCAAGTGAGGACACACTTGCATGTGACATGCTTCCCAGGGATCTGGGTGTTGGAGAGTTGCTTCAAGAGCAGCCGTGGAAGAAACTACAACCTTGTATCTGCTTCTGGGAGTTCCTGTCCTTAAGACACAGTCCCTGGGCTCTAAGCAAAGTGATGGAATTAAGTTGTTTTAAAATAAGCTTTCCATAATGGGTATCTAGTAGCCACAAGTCAGAAAAATAAAATATAGATTTATTTTTGAAGATAAGTGAAAATAAGAATGACACTTTGCACTTTGCCTACTTTCTTGCAGCCCTCCTTAGTGTTCTGCCTGCTGTGGTTTCCTCAAGCCTGACACCTGAGAACTGCACAGGCCTTGTGTTCTCCCTTCTATGTAAGACCCTTTGATGGTGGCATCTTCCAATACTGTATTCCTATTGAAAGTATCAGATGAGGCATTTTCTCCATTTTAATTGTCTTTTGACAGAGCATGCCCTTAGCTTTGGGTGCCACTTGGTTGTCCTCTCACTGCATGTTCACCCAAATAGCAAGAGCTGAAAATATGGCACATATCTACATTTCATTCATTTTCCCCTCATTTAGTCATTCAACAAACATGCAAATTTTGTGCATTCAGATCAGTGGAACAGGTAGGGTAAAAAAGCAGAGGTTTTAACAGTATAAAAATATAATGAAAATTACCAGGCCTGATCTTTCTGGAGAGCAGAGGAAACAGCATTTTATTCATGCATAACAAATCTCTCTCCATAACCTCTGAAAAATCTCTGTAATGATTCATTTCTGGTAGGATACCAAAGAGCAACATTTCCTGAGTGTAACAACTTTTATGACCACACCTGATCACAGATATACTAGTGATTTTTATAGACTGAAGGAATGAATACTTCCAAATAGTAGGTTTCACAATAATTCAATTGATAATCTTAAATTTCTCCATGAAAGCAACAATATAACAAATACCTGTAATTATTCCAAAACTATACACAAACCAAAACCACTGCTTTAAATCCAAACGTGAGTCCTTTGGTAAAGGGCTTCTCTTCTCTGTATGATGCTAACTACCAAGTATCAGTTCTTTCCTCATTTTTGAATAAACTACAAAACCACATATACTATCGTGTCTCCATGAATTCCCAGTGTCTAGTGTATAATTTGACCAAAACAGTATCCATATTCTGGAAAAAGATTACTGAGACTCATTTCTTTAACTGTTCTCACATTCACCATGAAGACCCACTGAGAACGGCACTGGGGTCACTGTTCTGCTGTAATATCACTGAGAGTTCAGCCAGGACATGTTGTTTGATGGTAAGAAAATAGATGAACTATTTAGTGAGTTCTTAAAAAAGTGTGAACATTTTATTTACCAATACGTTCATCAGTTAAATAAATGTTCATTTGAGAAAACAGTAACTTCCTTGAAGGATCTAGAACATTCTATTATTTTTTTATTTAATTTTATTTTTTAATATATTTTTACAACAGTTTTCATTTTTGCACAATGTATGCATTTTCATGTTGATTATAGTCCCCATATAATTCCCACCACCCTTGTTTTGATGCTACTCACTTCTCTCTCCCCCCTCCAGTATTGTGTCTCTGGTTTATAGTTGCTTGTTCATTTTGATTTTTACTTTATTATAATTAGTCCTTATGACAGGATCAAGAAGATGTGGTACATATACACAATGGAATATTACTCAGCAATCAAAAAAGATAAACTCATACAATTTGCAGCAACATGGATGGAGCTGGAAGGGATCATGCTCAGTGAAATAAGCCAGAAAGAAAAAGAAAAATATCAGATGGTCTCACTCATAGCAGGAATTTAGAAAACCTAAATAGAATGTTCTATTATTATCTTCTGAGTATAACCCAAACATCCATACTTACTTCACTTGCAGGAAAAAAAAATGTAGTCATATGGTGATCCAGGGAAGGTATCAAATAATAAGCTCTGGGTCAGAAAGGAGTTTGATTTTGATCCCACCACTTGTTCTCTCTTAACTTTATTTTGTTTATTTGCAAAATGATGACAACAAGATAATATGAGTGGAAATAAGACAGTGGACATAAATACTTGGAGCTATTTGGAAGTGTAATAGGGAGATCCCCAGGGAAAGGGAAGGTTCCAGGTTCCTTACTGCATCCAAGGAAGGTTGGAGCTGAGCAGGAGGGAGAAGGCTGGAGAGGAAACTAGAGAAGGTGAAAGAAGGATGGGGCCAGAAGGAGACCTGGAGGAGGCCCGCGGAGCAGGGAGGCTTGTGAAGAAGTTGCACTTGCTTCTTGGTCTTGGACTGATTAAAACAGATATGGGCGAGAGACCCATGGGGAGGTTAACAATGGCAGCTTTTATCTTGATTTTAATTTTGCTCCTTCTATCCCAGATGTACTGTGGGTCCCTTTCCTATGGGTTCTTACCAGAAAGTGCCTCAGACATGTGACAGTTTTCAGGCCTCAGTGGCCTTGCGTTAGGCCATTCCTGTTTGGCATGGGGAACTTTGAGTGCTTGATTTGTACATTATTTTATCTATTCTTTCCCATCTCTTCTCTTTATTATGCACAAATTGTATTAAAGTTCCTTTCCATTAAAGGTTTTGTCTTGGTGCGGCTGATTGCAGAACCTATTTAGAGCAGGCAGGTCTGGGGTTCTGGTGTGCCCTTCACCCTGCCCTATAACAGAAGTTCCCTTTTATATTAAATAAACAAAAAGAAAAAATCCTCCATGTAGTATAATGTAAACTGTGCAATACAGCTGAGACACATCCTAATTTCCTCAAAGTCATCACAAAAATAGTGACTGACAGGACAAATCAATGCTATTCTGGGGCACTGTCAGCCACACAATTTTTCCATGAAGGAAAACTATTATATTCACACACCCTTCACGAAGGGGAACTTTCTGCACCTGTGCTCCCCAATGGCAGCCATGAGCCACGTGTGGCTACTGTGCACTATAATTGTTGCCTGTATAACTGGGGATGTGCAATATGTGATCTACAACACATACAGATGACCAGACTATTCCTCATATCATCTACAGTCCCTAGCTTTCAGACACCAACACTCTTGGGATCTCCTAAGTGGTAAGAGGGATAAAGGTATCCTTTGTTATGTAGATGATGTTGCTTTGGGGAAGCACAGAAGGCTGGGGGCTGGCTGCCAGGAGAACCAAGGATCTGATAAGAAATTTGAAACTTCCAGTTCCACGTTTCTGGAATTCAAGAGGAGGCTATAGGTTAAGTTCAATTGCCAATGAGCAGTTAAATCAATCATAACTAAGTAATGACGCCTTCACAAGACCCCAAAAGGAGGGACTTTGGGGGTCCCAGCTTCCAGGTTGGGGACCCAGAGCACTAGATGCAGTTCCATGCTTAGGTTGCAATTAGAAAGTAGCCACAAGGGCTGGCCGCCTGCAGTTGGAACATTTAAGCAGATACTACGTACAGAACTCAGTAGATTTTACCTGATTATAGTATGGGGTTGGACAATGAATCTGATTTCCCCTTCCTTTTAATCTAAGACAGAACCCTGTGACTCTACCCTTCAGGCTGTGTTAAATGGGAATCCAGCAGATTCCATGTGGAATGGAAGCACAAGAGTGGGGAGGGCAGGGAGTTTGTTTGCTTTGCGAGGGCCCTCCCTAGAGTGTTGCCTGTGAATATGACTGGGTGGGCCTCAAGCAAGGATTCCAGGACTGTGGACAAGAGCCCTGAAACACCCATGAGGCTGGCACTGCCCAGATGAGTTGCACAGTGAGATGGAAACAGTTTATCTGGTAGCAGCTATCTGGGGAACCAAGGAGGAGGTACCCCCAAGTGAAGGGCCTCTGCCCCTAGGACTGACTGGAACCAACCTCTGAGGATCTTGGATCTATGGTCACTTACACTGTGCCCTCTAAAGGGTCTGCAAATGAGCAGCAAACAGCTGCTTGATTCGTGGGCAACATCTGTTTGAAAGGTCAACACTCAGAAGAAGGAAGGTGAGAACAAATGTGCTCACTGCGCTGGACTGCACACTGGACTCCCAGCCCTGACAGTATTGTTGAGCAGTAATAAAAGCCCCATGCTTTGGAAATCAAAGGCCTGGTCCTGTGGTCAGCTGGGGGTGCAATGGCAACCTGGCGTATTAAAGGGCGCCCTATCAAACTCTGGATCTGAGGCATACAGCAGGGGGGTGGGAGAGGGGTCAAAACGGGAGGGAAGCGCACAAAGGACTATGGTGATGGTGCACAGGTGAGGTGGTGGCAGATTTGTGGGGATTTATTCATTTATTGTACCACAATGAATAACAATGTAAGAAAAATAAATTTTAAAAAAGGGTGCTCTATGAAAATATGAAGGTTACTTTAAAGTAGGACATGTGATGCTTATCAGAGGAACCCCCTGCTAGATTTGGGAGGTGACTGCAATGAAGCAGCAGACAGCCCTGCGCAATGGCAGCTGGTGTGCACCCAGGTCACAGAAATGACTGGACATGGGGACAAGGCAGCCAACCAGCCACACCGAACACAGACACGGTGCTCTTGATTCTTGGAAGAACAACTGCCAATAAGGACTGGCAGCAACAGACTCAGAGATTCCCTCAGAGAAAGGTCTGAACCGGGCTGATAGATGGGGCCCACGCTGGCACCCTGGGGTGCAGTGGTCTGCAGGAGAGACACTGACTTTGGGCTGGGCTGTGCCTACTTTGGTCACACACACACTTGGGCACCATAAGGAAGCACAAAAGATGGCAGCATACCCATCTGGATGGCTGACTGAGGTCTACTCAGACCAAGAAACACAAGGTGCAGCCCATGATGTCCAGCAGCGGGAGAGGAAGTTCTCCTGAGAGGAAGAGTTTAAGAGAGAATCCAATGGCCATTAAATTTGGAGGGAGGGGATTAAAACACAGAGGGGGAGGAGGGGCTGTTCCCCTGAGAGATCTTGTTTCTGATGATCGGGAGGAGAGGGTGGGGGGGGCTGGTGCCCATATCACCCCATTGCTTGCTCTTTCCCTACTTGGTGTAGGTCTCAGGAGACAGGGATTCCACTCCAAGCGCTGAAGCCAGAAACTGTCACTGTGGTTTTAACCTTTATGTCCAAATTTCTAAGAGCCTATGGGGCAAGAAGAGGCTTCTGTATCAGAGTTGAGCTAAATCCTTGAACAAGCTTCCGGTGTGGGAAGCACCCACACTCAGGAGGGAACTGGGTCCAGCAACCCTAGACAGGAAGTGACTTTGGTTTTCTGTTGATTTTAATGAATTAAATTTAAATCTGGAATAGCTACCTGTGGCAATGACTCTACTGGACAGCGCAGTTCTGATGAAATAATGAGCTCAAATTTGATCTAGGTGGAGCAAGGTCAGCTTTCACAATGAAGAGGAACACTGCCATCATCCGTGTACCTGAGACTCACAAATCATCTTGTCACCAGTCACATCATGAGGGACTTTGAGAGAAGCTCTCCTCCTGGCAAGCACACCCCTTGACCTCTATTCGCAGCCTACGCCAAGACGTAGGTGGCAGAAATCTCACTTGAGTGAAGACACCGGGTTTTTTGATAGGGCTGTCTAAAGCCAGGCTGATAAGATTCTTCTTATCTGAGAAGATGTGGGTGAGTATGAGAAAGACGTCCCTTTCCGTGAGAAGATTTTCCTGTAAGCAAATATCAATGCTCACGATTCTGTCTAAAGGGGAATGGTGTCTACTAGTCTTGGGATAAAAACAGATGTTTTTTGATGCCTAAAGTGAAATTAGCACACTGGGTTAGGTCATGGTAGTTGTGAATGGGAATGGATGAGAAAGAGATTAAAACAAATGAAGATCGGGCCTCCCTGGTGGCGCAGGCGGTTGAGCGCAGCGCTGTGAAGCTCTCCGCAGCCTCTGCAGCCCCGATTTGATCTGGGCTGGCCGGCGAGGGTCTCACATGGCGAGGCAGACCTCTCCTGTCATGCCCACTGCTCCCCTCAGCAGTGTGTTTCATCAGTCTGCCTGTTCTGTTCCCCGCTCTGTCTCTGGTGAATCCTCTCACCCTCCTGCACATCTGGCTTGTACCCCGGCTCTTGTGTAAATGAATAAATAAATCTTTAACAAAATAAATAAATAAATAAAACAAATGAAGATCCAAAATGGAGAATGAAAGTTCTTGAAGCAGAAGGGAAAGTGCAAGGCAGGGAGGTCATGTGTGGGGTTTCCCTGTGACATGGGCGGAGAGCGGGAGGCCAGTGGCTAGCATTAAAGCATCAGCAGGAGGGACTTGCCACATTTAGGGGGAGACAGATACAGAATGGAGCGTCCCTCAAACAATCTCCCTAGAAGTGTCAGCCCACATCTACCCAACATCTGAGTCAGTGCTGGTACCAGCCGTGCTCTCTGCCCTTGAACTCTGCTCTCCTCATCTCTGCCACACCACTTGATTTCTGTCTGTCCTCCTTCCCAGCGGACTTGTCCCTACTGGCCACTGACATGCTGCAGGAGGCTGTGCCCTGATCAGGGGCACCATTCACACAGGACTCCAGAGATGGGCACAGTCACCACAACAGCTCTCTGGCTGTTTTTATTTTTTGTGTGTTATTTCTAAGAAATGTTGGTTCACAACACCATATATGATTTACGGTTACAGTTTCACACATCCTCAGATATATGTTCCCACGCCACGCCATCAACACAGTCTCCAGTCTCCCGCCACAGTCCGCTGGCTGCTGTCGCCCCTTGGCTCCTGCGCCCTGTCCTCCCTCTCTGGCAGCCTCAATTCTGCAGTCAAATTTCTAGGGTTTGTTTTGGTTTAGTTTTGTTTGTTATTTGTTTTATTTCTCTGTTATAAGAAAAGTTATAAGTTTTGTTTCTCAGTTACAAGAAAAGATGAACTCTTGCCATTTTCAACAAATGGATGGACCTACAGGGGCTTAAGCAAATGAGATTAAGTCAAGAGAAGAAAGACAAATACTGCATAGTTTAACTTACATCTGGCTTATAATTTCTAATGCAAACAAAGGTGCCCTGTGGCCTAGAATTCTCCCAAGGTTGGCCCCCAAGACAGCAATACTTGACTTGGGTGCCATCCACTGTTCCTCGTTTCATTTTATTTTATTTCACTTTATTTTCTTACATTGTTGTTCATTTTTATACAGTATTTTATATCTCCCCTCAGGTATAGTCCCTATAAATCTCCCACCAGCACATCACCTGTGAACTGTCACCATTAAGTCCCCTATGCTCTTCCCTCCAGTTTTGACACCTATCCCTCCCCCTCCTCTGCTGTATGTCTCAGATCTATAATTTTCCTACTAGTTTTGTCTTTTTATTTCCCTGCCTCTTTGTCTGGTTTCCCTATATTCCTCCCATAAGTAAAACCATCCGATAGTTTTCTTTTGCCTTTTGGCTTAGTTTACTGAGCATAATCCCTTTTAGCTTCATCCACATTGTTACAGATGGTATGAACTTATCTTTTTTGATTGCTGAGTAGTATTTTGATTGCTGAGTGTATATATATATACCACATCTGCTTGATTCATTTATCTGATTTTGGGCATTTAGGTTGTTTCCATATCTTAGATTTTCTTTTGAATTAGTTTTGGTGACATTTGATAGATTCCTAGGAGTGGAACTGCTCAGTCATATGGTAGATCCATTTTTCATAAGTTGTGGAATGTCCACACAGCTTTCCTTTGTGGTTGTGCATACAAATAGTGGTAGTAATTTTTGCTACTTATCTTAGAGTCTGTTTTTGCATAACTTCCATAGGGATTTTGTCTGTTTTAACGAAAATTGGACGTGAGTTTGATTGTGTGGCTTTGTGTAGAGTTCTTCCAGAAAGTTTAAAAAGAGCTGAACCAAGAAGAGGAGAACCTGTTTGCCTTGTTTGTAGGGTTCCAGAGACCTCCAAAGAAGGTGAGGAAGCTTGCCTCCATTGGCAGGACTGGACAACCCGGCCAACGAAAATGCCCTGGTACCCTCGAGAAGAGGAAAGCCCAGGTGGAGTCTGATGAGACCAACTTTATACCTGAAGCATACATCGACTGGATGCCACCGGTTCGCTCTGATCCTGTATGGAGTATTTCAACAAAGCCAGCTAAAAATTGCTGTTAGTTATTTCTGCCCTGTGATTTTATGCAAAAATAGGAAAAATGATTTAAAAGTAAATTTAATTTGCAAACTTTTGCTATGCTGTTAAAGTTTGGGATCAAGGTTGAGAGAATTCGTTTTTGCATAAGTTGAACCATTTTAACATTTTTTCCCTGTGATTTTGATATATTTGCTGTCTTGTTTTAGCTAACGCTCCAATTTTTTTTCTTTCGGCTTGTATAATGGACTATTTTTCAGAATGGAAAACTGTCATACTGGACATTCATAGACAATGCTGCTGACTAATTGTTGCTTCTCTTACACACATTGTAACCCTAAAAAAGACTGTCTCCTAAGACTACACCCTGAGATTGTGCCACCATAGATATGGTGGAGTAAAAATTAAAAGGGGGGATTGCAACAGGGTGGTCCCCAGGAAAGGGGGAGGTTCCCTGCCCCACCCAAGAGAGAGTGGAGCTGAGCAGGAAGAGGAGAAGCTGCAGAAGAGACTGAGGAAGGAAGGAAGCAGGATGGAGCCAGGAGACCTGGAGGAGGCGCATGGAGCCTAGAGATACGTGAAGAAACTGCGCTTGTCTTTTGGTCGTGGACTGGGTGACACGGATGTGGGTGAGACCCATGGGGAGGTGACAATGGCAGCTTTTATCTTGATGTTGATTTTGCTCTTTTCCTTCCGGGCTTGTCCGGTTGTTTGTGACCCTTTTCTGTGGGTCCCCACTGGAAGATGTTTTAGACTTGTGGCAGGCTTTGGGGCCTTGCTCTGGGCCGACCCCATATGGATGGAGTTTTACCCACGAGGGGATGGGTAACTTTGGGTGCTTCATTTAGAAACTAGACTCTTTGCCTTACCTGTATTGTTTCCTAGTTTTTATTAAAGTTCCTTCCCATTAAAGCGTCATATGTTTTGTGTTGATGCGGCGGTTGGCAGAACCCATGTAGAATAGGCAGGTTTGCAGGGTTTGGGCTGACCCTCTCCCTGTCCTATAACAGTTGGACCAATCCATTGTCCTTCATTTTTAATCTAGTTATTGATGACCTCACTCACATATCTGCCTTCAGTCACCACCTTTCTGCCACCTCTTAAATCATTGCATTATCCCAAGTCCAGATTTCTCTCTAGAGCCTGAGACTCAAGGGTAACTGGTTTAACACAGTTCTATGAAGATGCTCAGTAGCACTGCCAACACAACATATTAAAAAGATGATTGATCCCCAATCCTAATTAACACTACCACTGTCCACCAGACACCTCAAGTCAGAATTTGAGAACTATCTCCATCTCACTTTCCAAGTAAGAGCCATCTAGAAATCCGGAGCTTCTACCCCAGTCTCTCTATTGCATGCATCCCTAGTTCTTTCAGCAGCTGCCTGGAGCGCTAACCACCCCTAAGATGGCCCACTGTCTTTTCTGGCAACCCGGACCATTCTACTTCATCTGGCTTATAGCAGAATCTTTCCAAAATGTATTTATTATATTATGTCATATATTATCATATCACTCTCCTGCTAAAGGGTCTTCAAAGTTTCTGTCTCATTTTGATATGATTTCATGATGAAGTTTGAATTCCCAGTTGTGGTATGGAACTGGAATAGGTGAGCTGCTTCTGCAGGCTTTTTCCTTTTTAACTTCTACCACTTCTCCTAACTCATGACTACACTTTAGTCAAAGACATTATGTTTGGCTTTCTTAACATGCCCAACTGAACCCCTCAGATTGGGTCAAAGGTCCTTTCTAAAACTCCGATAGTATTTACCTAGGGTCACTGCAAGAGCTCCCAAATCTATCTTTCCCTTTAGACTTTCACCCAGAATTCAGGAATATGGTTCTGACTTTGCATGTCTGACACTGCCTAGTACCTGCATCTCAGAATAAATATTTTTTTTTTAATTTTTTTAAACATTTTTCAATTTATTTTATTTTATTTTTTTTTTTGATTTATTTATTTACTTATACATACAAGCACTGGGTACAGTCAGAAGCATGGGAGGGTGAGAGAATTCACCAGAGCCAGAGCAGGGAGCAGAGCAGGCAGAAGGACCGAAGTGCACTGCTGAGGAGAGCAGCGGGTGGCAGGAGAGGTCTGCGCGCCATGTGGGACCCTCCTCCGGTGGCCGGGAAGCAGCCAGGGATCGGGGATCGAACCGGCGCTGCAGAGGCTGTGGGCAGCTTCTCAACCCAGCGCTTAACCGCTGCGCCACGGGGGAGGCCCTCAGAATAAATATTAACAAGTATGTGATGGTCAAAGGGAAAGAAAAGGAAGGATATTAATGAACTTCAGATGGCTCTGGAAGATCATGGAAAGTGGAGTAAGGAGGTGGTACAGGAAGGAAAAGAATGCTCATGACACAGAGTGTCTTCAGGTCACTTTTTCTGCCTTATAGGTGGAATTGGATAGTTGATCACATTTTTGTTTCAGAGAGACCTAAATCTATAAAAGGGCAAAATTACCTCAAAGTATGAATACTCTATCAGAAAAAGAAACTTTTCATGCACATTTTTCTTTTTCATTTTTTAAAAAGAGCTTTATTGTGAAAGTACACTGTTGTTCAGCTATAAAGAGTCAGCAAAGACACATCTGTTTTAGGTATAAATAATGTCATTATTTAGATGTATACATCATCTCCTACATGTACAAACCAAGAAGATGAGCTCTTGGTTCATAAAAGTGGTCTTGCATTTAAGTCTGAGATTTTGTTCTGCATTTAGTTCATCTATAGGGGGGACCATTTGCTTGCTCAGTTGCCAACATCAACAGAGCTTGTGATGGGAAACATTTTTTCTTAAATGAATACTCACAGAGTGTTGAAGGAGATAGCTCTCCACGTCACTACTTTGAGATGTAACTAAACCATAAGGCTGGAAACTGCATTTCATTATTTCACACACAGACATTTGGAAATGCTATTAAGAAAAACTTCCAATTTTAGAAGTTGACTAAGTCCATGTTTTGTTTCATTTCTATCTTCTGTAGCATCAGACATTCAGGAGGTGCTTAATAAATATTTAGGCAAATCCCTTAACCTTTCTAATCCTCAGCTTACTCACAAATGAAATGGACTAATCCCTGCCTGGTAATGTAATTGGAAGAGTGCCTTGTACTGTGCTGGGACATGGTAGCCATTCATTCAAAGGTTGCTATTCTTTTCTTTTCTAATCTTGCAAGCCCAGTTGAGGGGCCATTTTAATCCACAATATAAACATAGAAATATAAGACTGTGACATATTTCACTTTCAAAAATGAGGTCTTACTTGAATAACAAAATGCAACAAAGACAAGTTCAGAGACAAACTAGGAACGCTAAAGGAATATAGCCAGCCAATAGTGAGAAATTTCTCTAATAGGGACTAAGTACTTCACAAAACAAATTCTTGTCCTTTGGAATGACTTTTATCTGTCACTCAGTATCAAGTTGAGTGTTATATAACATAATGCACATCACAAGTCAAATGAAAATGTTGATGCACAAATTTTCTCTGCACTGAGGATTTTCAATAATTCTCCCACAGATCTATGATCCCAAACAGGTCCAGGACCACTGACATGGACAGCTGCAGGCACCAAACCTACTTTGCTCTTAGAAGCAGACTGAAAAATAAACAGCTTAAAAGAGACCCATGACAAGAAGATTTTTCTCCAAACCTTTCTTGGCTTTGCAGATGTTTATCAAGTGTATTCTGAGTCTTTTCTATTTTACTCTGAGTATATTCTTTTGTTCTCCCCTCAGGGGAGATATGGCACAAGGTCAGCCATTCAGAACTGATCTCAACTCTATTACTTAACTCTGCATGCATTACATAGTGGTTTATAGGAAATTTTTCTGCCGTTACCAATATTTCACAATACACACAGCATTTTCTTTTGAAATGATGACATGCTAGACCAGGGTCAGAGTTCTGGAATAATGTACGAGATAAAACCCCATAAGGCAGCAGGGGGGAAATTGCCAATTGACAGTGGTTGTAGAAGGTGTGTAGTACATTTTCCTTAGGACACTAGGAGTTAAAATGGCTTCATTATATCCACAACAGGTGAGATGTATGAATCTGAGAAAACCACTGAAAAAGATACGTTGATTCTAGGTTAAAAAGCAAGAACTGGCAGAAAGCTTGTTGAATTCTCTAATGTCAAAGAATGTTTTAAGAAAAAAAAATCTCATGAGCAGAAGAATAAGAATTTATAGACATCTCCCCACCCCCCACCCCCCAGCACTTGCGAAGACATAAAAGTCAGAAATTCTGAAGGCTGACGGGACTTAACTTGTTGGAGCTGGCCTCCACTAGTGTTTACTGCCTCGTATCCTTGGCAGGAACATTTCAAGAGGATTCATTGCAAGTGCAAATTCCATTTTCACTGACAGTCTTTTTCCTAGAAATCTGAGGCCTCAGTGTGATGTAATAGTTTAATCCCATCATTTGATGTTTGGCAACAAAACTGCCTCTTCTTTTTGCCATACATCTGGTGAAACTGATAAGCAAGTTCAGGCCTTTTATCACAAGAAATAAATTCAAACCACATGCTAAAACCCACATTCTGGCCTCAACTACCATAAAACTCAGAGCCAGCCTCCTTTTACCCATTCGAAAGTAATTTTCAGATTAGCTCAAGAGGTCTGCCTGACTCTTCCCAGAATGCTTCATTATTGGAATAAATTCTTATTTTCTTTCTGTGTGTGTGTGTGTGTGTGTGTGTGTGTGCGCGCGTGTGTGCGCGTATACATACACACTCGCACAGCCCCACTCACATGTGTGATGAACAATTTGGAAATCTAAACCAAATTTTGGATGTAGATCCATTCAACTGCGTGGGCTGCTCACAACACTCAGGCACCATGCTACAGGAAGGAAGTTCCCTTGAGAAGATGACTCAATAATTTTAGCACCCAGAAGAAAACTACATTCAAGAGAAAATAAACCAGAATTCTAGTTTATACATCAATTTCTTGTTCATTCATACACCAAGAATCCATTCCATTGAAACTTATCAATGCTAAACACAAGGCCATGACACATTTCATAAACTAAAAAGTTGAAAACTAGTCGTTAGAATGTGGAAACTCAAAAAAAAACTCAAAAAAAAACCTCAAAAAAAAAAAAGAATGTGGAAACTCATGCAATGGATTATGACAGCACACCTTTCTTGCTTATTTCCTTAAGAAATAATACACATTTCAATATGTGCCATTCTCACTGGTGTAAGATGTTATCTTATTGTAGTCTTGATTTGCATTTCCCTGATTACAAGTGATGTTGAACATTTTTTTCATATGCCTGTTGGCTATTTGCATAAAAATCTAGCAACAACAAATGTTGGCCAGGATGTGGAGAAAAAGGAACTCTCCTGCACTGCTGGTGGGAGTGCAAACTGATCCAACCACTATGAAGAGCTGTATGGAGATTCCTCAAACTACTAAAGATAGAGATTCCATATGCTCCAGCAATTCCACTCCTAGGTATTTACCCAAAGGACACAGAAACATTAATTCAAAAGGGCACCTGCACCCCTATGTTTATAGCAGCACTATTTACAATAGGTAAGCTTTGGAAACAACCCAAATGCCCAAAAATAGATGACTGGATCAAGAAGATGTGGTACATATACACAATGGAATATTACTCAGCAATCAAAAAGATAAACTCATGCAATTTGCAGCAACTTGGATGGAGCTGGAAGGGATTATGCTCAGCAAACTAAGCCAGAAAGAAAAAGAAAAATACCAGATGGTCTCACTCATAGCAGGAATCTAGAAAGCCTAAATAAGGGACCAGGAAAAAGAATAGCTATAATAAAGAAAAAATCAAAATCAACAAGCAACTATAAACCAGAGACACACTATGGGGGGGGGCGGGAAGAGGCGGGATTGGGATCAAAATAAGGGGGGTGCAATAGTATGGGGAATATAAAAAATAAATCTTAAAAAAATAAAAAATAATTGTTTAAAAAAGAACAATGAAGTAAAAAATAAAAAAAATAATTATTAAAAAAATGAAAAAAAAAAAAAAAACAATACACATTTCATTTGCAGGAACAGCTCTATGCTGGGGAAGGCAAATGCCAATGCCTGCAGGGGGCAGTAGTTAACTTCAATGGACCAGCACAGAAAATGGATGTGCTAAGCTTCATTCTTGCATCACAACTCAGAACAACCCTGTTCTGTTACATTGTCTGTTACAACACTTTACTACACTTTAAAAAAATACTTCATAAAGCAGTGTATGGCCAGCTTTTGACTCCCTCCTGTAAATGTTAAGGTTGAAACGTTAGAAAAAAAAAATCAGATTTTAACACCTTTATTATCAACTTTAAAAATAATCTCTTGAAAAATCTGTAATGTAGGTTCGTTGCACAGAGAATCTTTGAGAGTTAAATGAGATAGCATTTATACAGCATTCAAACCCCATATGGGTTTCATGAGCCTGACAGTTGGTATCTACTCAGAATATTCAACTTTGCAGTCATAAAGGATAGTTTAATTGATTTAATTAGTGGAGGTTCGATAAAGAAATAGTGGTGAGGATGACTGTATTGTGCTGATTCACTCAATTTGGAATTGATGCAATGGGGAAAGTGAGAATTAATGATGTTTATTTTCATACATGCCACTCGCTGGGTCACTGCAAATCTCCTCTTACTTTCTGACAAGTCACAGGAAATCAACCTGATTAGGTAAAGCCCTAATCAACCAAGACAAACAGGCTTGCAACTGACTTTCTGATGAATAAGTGTCCACTATTTATTTTTAAGGTGGAGTCTACATAAACTGACTCTGAAAGCATTGCCATAAACTGACTCTGCAGAAGAAAACTCTGATATTGGGAATGGATGAGATTCTAAAAAGGATCAAGCTTTGGCCTTCTTTCTCTCAATCTTTCAAAGTGAATCTACTTGAAAACCTGAGGCAAAGCCACTTGCAAACACATGGGCAAATGCAAAAGCCAGTTAATACAGTTGTTAGGCTTGAACATGAAAATGTATCAAAGGTCAAGTTTCAGTTACAGTTCCCATAGCAATTGTAACCTGGCCACTTAACATGTCAACAGTAACCACCAGGGTACCCACAACCAGAGAATGCATTTCTTTAGTGGTTTTTAAGCCTTTCTGTCACTGAACAGTTTTGGTTATTTTGCTGAATTTGTTTGGGTATGTTTACTCTTATCAGTATTTCAAAAGCATTGTGTTTAGATTTTACTGGTTAAAGCTTTTTATTTATTTTATTTATTTATATATGTTTTACATCATTGTTCATTTTTAAACAATGTTTGCCTTTTTTTCCCCTCAGGTGTAGTCCCCATAGAATTTCCTTCACCAATGCACCAGGTGCACTATCACCTCAGTCCCCTGTGCTCCTCTCTCCTTCCTTCCCTCCTTCCAAGCCCTCTACCTCTTCCTTCCCTGCAGGATGTCTCTGGTTTATAATTGTCTGTTTGTTTTTGTTTAGTTTTGTATTGTTATTTTTTCCCCCTGATGTCTTATTCAGTACTTCTATATTCTTCCTGTAAGTGAAACCATCTGAAACTTTTCTTTTTAAACTTTTCAAATTTTTTCTTTTGGTGGTGATGGCTGCAACAAGACATAATCTTGCAATTGTCAATTTTAGCCAATGCATCTTTACACATTTATGGAGTAACAATTATGATAGATTCTCCTTGGTGAATCAGAAAGCTGTTTTTACACTATGGTGTAAGTCAGAACATTTAGGAGTATTGACCAGTCTTCAAAGTGGGAGATAAATAAAAATGAAGGGAGGGGACCTCCCTGGTGCAGGGGGTTGAGCACAGCACTGTGGGGCTGTCTCCAGCCTCTGCAGTGCGGGTTGCATCCCCGGCTGGCTTGGGAGATGCTCACGTGGTGGGGCAGGCCTCTCCTGTCTCTCCTGTCTGGCCCGCTAATCCCCTCAGCAGTGTATTTTGGTCAGTCTGCCTGTTCCGCTCCCCACTCTGTCTCTGGTGAATCCTCTCACCCCCCTGCACCTCTGGCCTGTACCCCAGTTCTTGTGTGCATAAATAAATAGATCTTTTAAAAAAAATGAAGGACGGAAAGTAAGGAACTGATGGACTCAAAGCTGAGGGTGAAACTAGGGAAACTACTGAAATAAAACAATAATGTAAACACTGAGTTCATTTGGTATTAAAAGCAGAAGTATAAACGATTTACGAGAACTGGAAAGACAATACAGTTTCATGGATGGGGAAAAGCAAGTGTTCTCTAGGCCTAATTTCTTTGTATTCAAAGCTCAGTTAAAAAATTCAAGATTATGCCAGAATCAGGATGGGAGATCAAAGAGCCTGTATGCATAAAGAGAAGTTGTAACAGGGTGATCCCCAAGAAGCACAGAAGTTCTGGGTTCCCTGCCCCACCCTGGGGAAGGGGGAGCTAAGGAGAGGAGAAGAAGCTGCACAGGAGACTGAGGAAGGAAACAAGCAGGATGGAGAGACACAAGGAGACCTGGAGGAGGCACACGGAGCAGAGAGACATATCAAGAAACTGTGCTTGCCTTTTGTTCCTGGACTGGTTGAAACAGATGTGGGTAAAAGACGTGGGGAGCATAACAATGGCAGTTTTTGTCTTGATTTTGATTTTGCTTTTTTCCTCCCAGACTTGTCTGGTTGTTTCTGATCCTTTTCTGTGGGTCCCCACTAGAAGGTGCTCTAGACTTATGGCAGGCTTTCGGGCCTTGCTCTGGGCCAATCCTGTTTGGGTGGACTTTTATCCATGAGGGGATGGGTAACTTGGGGTGCTTGATTTAGAAACTATATTCTTTGCCTTTCTTGTATTGTTTACTAATTGTATTAAAATTCCTTTTCATTAAAGTCTCATATGTTTTGTGTTGATGGCAGCGGATGGCAGAATCTATTTAGAGCAGGCAGGTTTGGGGCTCTGGGGTGCCCCTCTCCCTGCCCTGTAACAAAGTGAGTGCTTCTGGACTACCTAGAACAAGGGCCAAAAACCTACTGCCCATGAGGCAAAATCCAACCCCTGGTCTGTTTTTATAAATAAAGTTTTATTGGAACATAGCCAAGCTGATACCATTACACATGTTACAGGGCTGCTTTCCTGCAACCACAGCAGATGGATAAAGAACTCTGGGTAGAGAAAGCCTAAAATATTTACAATGTATATCTTTATAGAAAATTCAGCCAGGACACTTAAATAAAAGCAGACAGGTCCACTGCCTGGAATATAAAACTATATACTATATTTTTTTTTTATTTTAGGATTTATTTTATGCATGCAAGAAATGGGGTCTTGGCCAGAGGTGTGGGGGTCACAGTGGAGGGGGGAAAGGATTCACCAGAGACAGAGTGGGTAACAGAACAGGCTGATTTACTGAAATACACTCCTAAGGGAAGCAGCAGGCTAGAAAGGAGAGGTCAGCTGTGCCATGTGGGTCAGCTCCCTGGCCTGGGATCGAACTCATGCCACAGTGGCTGGCAATAGCTTGATATTGCTGAGACTTTAACCCTTGCGCCACCAGGGAGGCTCCCTGCTATATTTTAGTTGAGGATTAGACAATAAAAAAAGTATGTGAGCTAGTTATGGCCATTTACTTTAGTCTACTTTCAGACTATAAAGTTACCAAATTCTAGCTAAAATGAGGATAAATCAGTCACTTAAACATTTTCAGAAGACATGATTATTTCTTTTTCATATCTAAGTCACTGATATACAGGTTCAATACAATTTAAAATCTATTTCCTGGGGCCTCCCCGGTGGCGCGGCGGTTGAGCGCTGGGTTGCGAAGCTCCCCGCGGCCTCTGCGGCGCCGGTTCAATCCCCGGCTGTTCCCCGGCCACCAGAGGAGGGTCCCACATGGTGCGCAGACCTCTCCTGCCGCCCGCTGCTCCCCTCAGCAGTGTACTTCGGTCCTTCTGCCTGCTCTGCTCCCCGCTCTGGCTCTGGTGAATTCTCTCACCCTCCCGCGCTTCTGACTGTACCCAGTGCATGTATAAACAAACAAACAAACAAACAAATAAATAAATAAAAATACATGCCTCTTTAAAAAAAAAATAAAATCTATTTCCTGCTGGGTTTAAAGATTTAAAAGTTCACGTGTCATATACTTGATATCTGAATATAAAAAGTGTATTTATGTGTTTCACTTCAGGGTTATTTTTATTGAAAGTCAGTAGAAATAAAATATTTATGAAAATAATCATATAATACCCGAAGGAAAGTGGTTATCACTTAATAACTGAGCTCTGGAGAAATGAAAAAATGGACAAAATAATTATATTCAATACCGCATGAAAAAATGCCAGAAGGCACTTAGCAAAACCTAAAATTGATCTTATAAAAATGGATAAGAAACAGCTTTATTAGCTGGCAGATATGTGAGAATACTTGTGGAAATTTCAGCAAGGAAAATTCAGGCAAACTATTAAACAGTCATTAAAAACTAAGCTATAGAAAATTTTAGCAGGAAAGGCTAAAAATTTGTGTGCAGGTAACATTCTGTATGAATAATGAAAGTAATTGTGGTAAATGGCAAAAAGATTGCCTATTTTCTCAAAAAACGTCAATCCTGGAATTACAAAATGGTCAATTTTGCTTTATACCTTAAAAAAAAAAATACTAAAGTGACTCATCCAGAAATCAATTTGCAGCTTAGAAGATCAGAAGGAACAAAATAATAACTGACCTGACTTCAGTTTTCTGAAAAACACATTCAGTCAGTCCGATCTCATTTTTTTCTGTGATTAAAGGGACAGAATAATGAAAGTTCTCCATTGAGGGTGACACTCACTTTGCACCGGTAACATGCCTCGTGGACAAAAACCAGAGATAGTTCAGGAAAACACAGACTCTCCTGGAGCTGCAATATGGAGCCACTGGGGGCAGGTGACGAGGCTATTACGTACTTGAAATGTGACTAGCCTGAATTGAGATAGATATGCCAGATTTTGAAGACTTAGTTCAAAAAGTCATAAAATAGCTCATGAATAATTCTATATTCATTGTATATTAAAATAATATTTTATACAATGGGTTAAATAAAATTTATTTTTAATTTCATCAGTTTTAAAATATTTTAACATGATTAGCAAATTCAAAATTAAGTATAGCTTGCATTTATAACTCATGAGGTACTTCTATCAGAGAGCACCATTTGTGACCCAGAGATTTGGGAGGGACCTCTTACCTTTCTAAACATCAGATTGGGGAGGCAAGTGGGAAGCTAGTGGGGGGCTAGGTCAGGACAGTGCCATGCTGGCAGGCACGCCCCCTTGCATCTCAGTACACACAGCATTTCAGGTCCCACCTGCCACTGCTTTCTAGTCTTCAATCATGACAGCCCCAAACACCACCCTCACCAGTCCAGAAACCCTAGGGTAAGGTTGGTGAATTCACGCTATGCTGAAAACCAAGAATAGGCTGGGAGATTGCTAAGGTTCTGACCAGTGCTGGATTTTTATGATGCTACAGTTGTGATATTATTAAAGCCCTTTTCTGGTCATGGTTTTATGAAAATTACTCTCTCTTAATATCTGAGCCCAGTGTCTAATGACAGACTTACTCATGGGTTGAACTACAAAATCACCCTTCATGTTTACCTGTATGACATTCTACATGTGTATGAAATTTACCCTGCCAGCATTCTAGCAAATTGCCACCTGCTGCTTCTGAATTCATTTATTTACCAGGCTTGTGCCAAAGCAGGATCCTCAGCTCTGACGGCAGAAACACTTTCTAATACAAACTCTCTCTTCCATAACAAATGAACAATAGAGTCCAGAGAAGTAAAGAGATCCAGTGGTCAGAAGAGCTTCCAGGGTTGAGTTAGAATCTGGTGTTATTTAATATTTTCAGCAGTGACTATGGTAGTGGGATCAATCATTCATTTGAAATTATACCACATGTTGCCTATCCAAATTTCACAGATATAATTTGAGGGCAGAGAATTATGTCTCACTATGGTAATGATAATATTAAAAAATAAATGATATTGTATACATTTATTTAGCAACTGAAAGAAGCTTTATTCTTCCATTCTGATCATCTCCATTTTACCTGAGGGGAAACTGAGGTTTAAGGAGGTGGGCAACCTGAGGCTCCCAGTGCAAAATTTGAGACTAGAAGTTGAATGTTGGGCATCTGACGGCAGCTGGTGATCTCCTTGTCATCCCCAAGCACTGTGATGTCTCTCCTCCTTTGTGTATGTCCTAGTTTTCATTCCCTTAGAAGCTGACTCTGAGAAAAGAATTTGAGGGGAAGATTGGTGGGAATCATGGAATGTCTGAGGATAGTGGGGTATGGCAAAGGAATGGCAAACACCCCAAACAGCAAGAGTAAGCCAGCTACCATATAAGCAAATGGGCCTTCATTTCTTAGCCCAATACCATAAAATGTGGTAAAATCTCTGTTATGGGCTCAGTTGTGTCCCCTCAAAATCATATTGCAGCTCTAACCCCCTAGCACTTCAGAATGTGATTGCTTTTGGACACAGGGTCATTAGAGAAGAGATTAACCATAAGTGAAGGTGTTAGAAAGAGGACTGTAACTCAGTCTGACTCATGTCTTTAGAAGAGGAGGAAATATGAACAGAGACACCCAAAAATCGCTCACAGAGGGAAGGAAAGCCAAGGAGAGAGGCCTCAGGAGAAATCCAACCCTCTCAGCACCTTGATCTTGTAGTTTTAGATTCTAGAACTGTGAAAAAATATGTGTCTGCTATTTAAACCATTCCGTCTGTGGCATTTTATTCTGGCAGCAATAGCAAGTTAATACACCAAGCCTCAGAATTTCCCCTCCCAAGTCAGGAGAGAGCTGGAGTGGTTGCACTTGAGCTTCATATTCTGTACTTGTGGCTCTTGTGTGGTCTCTGTGTTAATCCTGGTGGCGCCTCTGGCTGCACACCACCTGGGATGGCTTCACCTGCTTCCTGATTTGTTCCCCTGTCCTGTTCTGGTCTATTCTGGTATTGCTCACGTTCATGCAAAGATGACAAAGCATCTGTTTCCACCTGAGCAAGACACTGAAGAATAGTCTGTCCCAGCTCAAAGCCGGATGTTTTGGAAATAGCATTGGAATTCCAGACTCGGAGGAGCTGGAGTGAAGTATACCAAAAGGATTTTAATAGCAAACATGCACAGAATTCAAAACATTTCAGAGAGACAAGAGCTGCCATTACACCCAGACTTAGAATTCAAACTGAGCCCTAAGGCAGAGCATAACACAGCATTACATAAGGAAAGAACACAGGGTTGACAGAGAGCAAATGAGACTAGAGTGTGAAAGCACAGTTTAATTCACTGCAGCAGTAATGTGTGATGGTATTTGCATGCAGAGAAGAAAAGGACAGCACACTGAAAGAACAAATTAACCTTTCCACATGTATGTTGGGATAACAATTGTATCTAGTTTGGAACCCTGTGAAATGGTATAGGAAATGAAAATACTGTAAAAATCAAAATCAACAAGCAACTACAAACCAGAGACACACACACTGGGGGGGAGGGGAGGAGGGATTAGGGTCAAAATAAGGGGGGGGGGTGGGAATTGTATGGGGAATATAACCAAGATGAAAATGCATACATTGTGTAAAAATGAAAAATGTAAAAAATATATAAAATAAAATAATAATAAAAAAACAAAATAAAGATGGATTAAAATGTATTAAGCAAAACTTGTAGGATAAGCTTGTGAAGTTTGGTGAGTGAAGACCGGCAGTAATATGAATGTTTTGCAGTATCCACAGGGTTTAGATCAACTGCTATCTATTCTGATAGGGAACTGTAAATAAAAGAAATGCACTTGAAAGCTAAAGGAGAGATTTTATGGAAACTGGCAAATATTGAGGGTCAGATTGAGATACTAGACAATGCCAGCAAATGTTTTTAAAAAATCCCTCTCTAGGGATCTTTAAGAACAAAGATGATATCGCTGTTATAAACTGAGACCACCCCTGCCCCCCAGCCCATCAGTTGAACCTTAAGTACTCATATCCAGTACTTCAGTATGTGACTATATTTACAGAGCCTAAAAAAAGTGACTAGGTAAAAACGAAGGCATTAGGTATGTGTTCCTGATCCAATCAAACTGGGGTCCATATAAGAGGAAGAAACTTGGACACATGGCAATCAGACACAGAGGAGGGACCAAGTGCAGACCCCACAAGAATGTGGACATCGGCCAGAGAGCCCTCAGAGGAAACCATCATCCTGGCCTCTTAGCTGCCCTATGACAACTCTGACAGCCCTCATACACCTTTCTGAGACCCTCACTGAACAATGAGTTTTTCATTTAATTTATTTTGTTCATACGACTCAAATGTTAGAGATCATGATTGTGTTCATGTGTTTGTGCATGTGTGTGTGTATTTATTCTTTGGTTTTTATGCCCTGCTGTACCATGAATCCAAATTCCATATTTATTGCTTAATCATGCCAAGCACTGTATTAATCACCTCAATAAACATTAAGGATTGACAAAATGTGATATTAATAGCTCATTTAATGTCCATGTAACTCCTCTCCTAACCAGGCACAGCCTCCCCCAGCACCAATATCACTTACATTCATTGCAACTGGTAAACCTATATTGATACATCATAATCAGCAAAATAAACCAACAAACAAAACAAAAAGATTAGATATAGATCAACCTCTAAATGAATCTTGGGAATCAGCATATATAATTTATCACAGTGAAAACACGTAATTTAGAAGTACAGTTCTTGGACTGCAGTAATATTTATGCATTCAGTGACAGTTTAACTAGCCTACAACTTCTTTATGTAAACCCTGGCCTAATCTTTTCCAGAACTGCAGATTCAAACTGATTTCTGTGGCCTGCATAGAGAATTTTCCTGGTGTATCAATAGTTATGTAGGTCCTTTCATGGAGGAAGAAGATGGGTCTCAGATTTTCTGCATTTATGTTGATTTTTCCTTTACTAATGCAAAATGCACAAAGCATAAAATAAGTCATTTTAATGTGTACAATTCAGTTACATTTAATACATCATGATGTCACACAGTCACCACCTTTACCAAGTTCTTTCTGCACATAGGATAATTTAATAAATGTTTGACAAATTCTTTGATAGTAATTCCAGAAATTTCCAGGATATTTTTTTGGGGGGAGTGGTTTTTACAGATAGACTATAGAGAGAGGAGAGTGGGTGGATGGGAGTAGATAGATACACACATCAACAGAACTATAGGAAGACAGACAGCCAGAGCTCACTGAATAATGCAGGTGATCTCAGGGAAATACAAGTTATTTGAAGAGAGGCAAGAATCCCTCAAATAAGCACCTCCCCCCTAAAAGTCCTTAGGACTGAAAACACTATCTGCAAAGGCCACCTGTAAGGTGACTGCATCATTTCTCTAATTACTGTAAAAGACTGGGTTAGGAGGGCCACAGGTGAATGGAGAATTTAGGTGGAGAAGTTCCCTCCAGGTCAAGGATAAGGGATGAAGACTTCACTAGGAGAGGGCAATTAGGCAGCATGAGGGCAGTGAAATTCCTCTTGAAAGAAGCTAATTGCTGAGAGGCATACTGAAGCCCTTGCATGTCTTTATGATCTAATCTAAAATGGGTCTGCAGAATCATTTTTAACATGACCACTTGGTCACTGATGTTCTGCAAAACATTTAGGGTGTAGTGAGCAACATTTCCTGTACTACAAAGCATTATGTTTTTTTCTTCTTCTTTTTTAGATCAAAGAGGAGATATCCACAGCTTCACTATGCATTCTCTTATTTCACCAACAGTGAATTTGCCTTTAAGTTAGCCACACACAACTTCTGCTGGCAACACAAAGCCTTTGAAAGAAATCTTTGTTATGTTTCTCCTGAAGCTGGCTGATTTTAGCTTTTTTTGACTAATCTTGAGAATCACTTAACTGTTTCTTTTTTTTTTCCAAAGATTTATTTATTCATGCATACAAGAACCAGGGTACAGGCCAGATGCGCAGGAGGGTGAGAGGATTCACCAGAGACAGAGCAGGGAACAGAACAGGCAAACTGACTGAAATACACTGCTGAGGGGAGCAGCAGATGAGACAGGAGAGGTCTGCTGTGCCGTGTGGGATTCTCGCAGGCCGGCCGGGATGGCTACAGACAGCTTCACTACGCTGCACCCAACCGCCTGCACCACAAGGGGAGGGTCTGTTTCAAAGTTCCTTTTAAAAAGGAAAATTCTAATATGAGATAACACCAACCTCTTTGATACAGTATACCTCATCCCTCAACTCTGTAAGTTGGGATGGTTTTCCCTTCGCCACTTTTCTCTTGTTGGACTGAGTATTAGCAGAATTAAACTTCTTACAGTAGTGTCTCCCTTTGTCTACAATTTTGCATTCCATGGATTCAGTTACCTGTAGTAAGACTTGGTCCAAATATATTATTTATAATAAGTTATATTTTGAGAGAGATCATGTTCACACAACTGTTATTACAGTATATTATCTTAACTTCTATTTTATTATTAGCTATTGTGGCTATCAGAGTCACCGACAACTTCTCTTTTTGTTTTCCACCAAACAAATGGGATTCAACATGATGGGTCCATGTGTGCACATGCGTGCATGCATGTGTGTGTGTTTAGGTAGTCATCTGCATGCCAAAGAAAGAGTCCCAGAGGAAACCACATCCACTGACACCTTGATCATGCACTTTCAGTCTTCAGAACCTAGGAAAATAAATTCAGCTATCATAGGAAAGAACTCAGTAAATATAATGTTTGGTACTACTGCAACTTCAAGCATTCCTTAGGGGGGGTGTGTTCCCACAGATTAGGGGGGCTGCTGGATATGGAAAATATGCCATTTTATTCCATCAACAATGCTCTGTGCTGTAAACCTCTCTATCTGACTGAGACAACTATAGTTTAAAATGCAGTAACTGATTCAGATGACAGATCACACAAGCGGAGGAGACAGGGGGCAGGCTGGGTCAGGTCTCGCTGGACCTCCATTCTCCACATATCAGGGAAATGTTCCTGGACTGAGGCGGTGCAAGTTGGACAGCAGGGAGTGCTGTGAGGAGAGGAGAAGGCAGGCACACCATTCCCTGCTGGCAGGAAGACAGAAGGACAGTGGTAGTCTGACAGGCCTGGGTGTGAATTTTACCTCTGGGAGGTGTGGATCACCTGTGTGCATCAATCTGCCTTCTGTTAAGTGTGCATTATGCTTGGTTTGAAGCTCCATTGTGAGGCTCTTAGGCAGTATCAGCAGAAGTCCTGGCACAGGGCAAAGCAGTTGCAGATGGTCACAGGGCATGTGGATGTCTAACTTCCTAGGGTGGCACCTCACACAGGGGAGAAGCATAACAAATGGTGGGTTTCCTCCTTCTCCCCTTCTGCTTTATATATCTCAGCTACTTCCTGAATGTTGGCCTCAGGATTCGGATGCAATGAAGTTCAGATACTGTCTGTTTCCTCCTTCCCCAAATTCATTTGTTGAAATCTAAGCCCCAGTACCTCAGAACATAACCTTATTTGGAGATCATTATCTAAAGAAGTGATTAAATTAAAATGAGGGCTTTAGGATGGATCCTAATCTAATCAGAATGGTGTCCTTCCAGGAAAATGAAATTTAGAAACCAGGTATACATGTGTGCACGTGCGTGCATGCATATGCGTGTGTGTGTGTGTTTAGGTAGTCATCTGCATGCCAAAGAAAGAGCCCCAGAGGAAACCACATCCACTGACACCTTGATCATGCACTTTCAGCCTTCAGAACTTGGAAAAATTAGTTTCTGTGTTTAAGCCTTTCAGTCTGTGCTTTGTTTCTTGTTTTGTTTTGTTTGTAAAGATTTTATTTACCTATTTTTTGCATAGAAGAACTGTGATGTAGACCAGAGGCGCAGGGCATGAGAGGATTCACCACAGATAGAATGTGGAGCAGAAAAGGTGGGTTTACTGAAATACACTGCTAGGGGGAGCAGGGGGTGAGACAGAAGAGGTCTACTGTGCCATGTGGGTTAGCTCCCTGGCTAATCAGGTATCAAACTCAGGCCTTAATGGTGATAGCACTGAGACTTAACCCTTAAGCTACCACGGTGGTCCTCTGTTTTGTTTGTAAAGATTTTATTTACCTATTTTTTGCATAGAAGAACTGTGATGTAGACCAGAGGCGCAGGGCATGAGAGGATTCACCACAGATAGAATGTGGAGCAGAAAAGGTGGGTTTACTGAAATACACTGCTAGGGGGAGCAGGGGGTGAGACAGAAGAGGTCTACTGTGCCATGTGGGTTAGCTCCCTGGCTAATCAGGGATCAAACTCAGGCCTTAATGGTGATAGCACTGAGACTTAACCCTTAAGCTACCACGGTGGTCCTCTGTTTTGTTATGGCAGCAAACTAATACAGAGGAGAATGCATTTCTGAATATGCGCTCTTGGGGGTATGTACACGTACCCCTGCCAAAAAAAAAATATGGAATGATGGAAGGGGGAAAAAATTACCCAGTGTCGTTGGCTGGATTATATCCTCCAAAATCAAATGCTGAATTCCTTATCCCCAGTCCCTCCAAATGTGAGCATACCTGGAATCAGCATCTTTGCAATTTACTTAAGTTAAAACCGGTCATTAGGGTAGACCCTATCTATTATGACTGTTCTAATAAAAAAAGGAAATTTGGATATACACCGAAGGAAGAAAATATAAAAGAAAAAGACAGCTATCTACAAGCCTGGAGAGAAAATTAAAAAGCCCCTTCCTTCATAGCCCTCAGAAAGAACTAATTCTATCTACACCTTGATCTCTGACATCCATCCCTCAGATATCAGACACTTTCTGTTGTTTAAACCTACTTGGAGGAGTGCAGATCATCCAGAGAGAACATCAACAAGGAATTAATGGTCTTAAAAGACAAATGAAATGAAATGAAATGAATTTATTAGATATTTACAGAGAATTCAGCCCCAAAATGACAGAATACACATTCTTCTCAAGTATACATGGACAATTCTCAAGGACTTGTTTGCTGGGTCAAAAAACAAGTCTCAATAAGCTTATGAATACTGAAATCATATCAAGCATCTCCTCAGATCAGAATGGTATGAAACTGGAAACAAATCAAAGAAGAGAGAAAACCACAAACACATAGAGAAGAGCCAACATGCTACTGGCCAGTTATTGGGTCAATGAAGAAATCAAAAATGGAATAAAAAGTACCCGGAGGCAAATGAAAATGAGACATTGTAACAGGGTGGTCCCCAGGAAAGGGGGAGGTTCCAGGTTTCCAGTCCCACCCAAGGGAGGGTGGAGCTGAGCAGGGAGAGAAGAAGCTGCAGAGGAGTCTGAGGAAGGAAGCATGATGGAGCCAGAAGGAGCCTGGAGGAGGCACATGGAACCTAGTGACATGTGAAGAAACTGCGCTTGTCTTTTGGTCATGGACTGGGTGACACAGATGTGGGTGAGACCCGTGGGGAGGTGACAGTGGCAGCTTTTATCTTGATTTTGATTTTGCTCTTTTCCTTCCGGGCTTGTCTGGTTGTTTCCGACCCTTTTCTGTGGGTCCCCACTGGAAGATGCTTTGGACTTGTGGCAGGCTTTGGGGCCTTGCTCTGGGCCAATCCCATTTGGATGGACTTTTACCCACGAGGGGACAGGTAACTTTGGGTGCTTCATTTAGAAACTAGATTCTTTGCCTTTCCTGTATTGTTTCCTAATTGCATTAAAGTTCCTTCCCATTAAAGTCTCATGTTTTGTGTTAATGCGGTGCATGGCAGGTTTGTGGGGTTTGGGCTGCTCCTCTCCCTGCCCTGTAACAACATGACTTATCAGAACCCATGGGATAAAGCAAAAGCAGTACTAAGAGGGAAGTTTATAACACAGGCCTACCTCAGAAAAGAAGAATCACAAATAAAAATGCTAAGCTTTCACACTAGGATACTACAAAAAGAAAAAAAAAAATACTGAAAATCATAGAATAAAAGCTACAGAGGAATAAAGATCAAAATACAAAAAGATCAATGAAACCAAGTGTTGGATCCTTGAAAAGATTAATATAGTAGACAAATCTTTAGCAGATTCATAAAGGAGAGAAAACACAAATAAATAAAATCAGAAATGAGAGGTTATAACCCAAACTAGAAAGAGAAAATAGAACTTAAGAAAGTACTATGAAGACTTAGATGCCAAAAAATTGGACAATAAAGAGGTTGACAACTTCTTAGAAACATACATCTTTCTAAGACTGAATCAGAAAGAAACAATATCTAAACATATTTATCACAGGTCAAAAAAAAATAAAATAGTTATCAAAAGCCTCCCCCAAAACCAAAGTCAAGGACCAAATGGCTTCACAGTGAACTGTAACAAATCTGAACCAAACATTCAGAGAAGAACAAATATCTATATTTCTGTCTTCAAAAAATTGAAAAGGTGGGGAAACTTGCAAACAGTTTTATGAAGCCACAACCAACTAGCAAAAAGTTGAAAGCTTTTCCAAACCTAAACAGGGACAAGGTCAGGAAGACCACTCTCACCACTGTTATTCAATATGATGTTGGAAGCCTTATCTGAACAATTAGACAAAAAAAGGGGGGGATTGGGTTGGGGCTGGGGCTATAAATGTGTCTGAAAGGGAAAGGAAGAAGTAAAATTATCATTAATTGCAAATGACATGGTAATAGATGTAGAAATCTCAGGCTCCAGCAAAAAAGTTATTAGAAATAATAAATGAACACAGTAAAGTAATAGGCTACAAAATTAATTAAAAAAAATTTCTGTTGCACTTCCATTTGCAAATAATCAACTAACAGAAAGAGAAAAGAGAAAAACAATACCATTTACAATTGCATCAAAAAGAATTAAATACTTTGGAATAAATTTAGCCAAAGACATGAAAGACTTGTGCATTGAAACCTGTAAGACATTTTTCAAAGATATAGAAGGCACAAAGAAATGGAAATATATCCAGGGCTAATGAAAGAAACAAATGATTAAAATGGCTCTATTGCCTAAGGTGAAATCCAGATTGAATGCAGTGCATACCAAAATACCAAAGGCATTCTTCATAAAATAGAACAAAAAATCATGACATATGGTTCATCCAAATAGCAAAAGCACTCCTTATACAAAACAAAAATGGAGGGGTCACACTCCCCAACTTCAAACGTTATTACAAAGCAATAGTAGTAAAAATAGCCTGGCTTTGGAATAAAAACAGATACAGAGACCAATGGAACTGAACTGAGAGTGCAAAATAAAACCAAAAGAATGTGGACAGCTAATTTACCACAAAGTAGTCAAAAGTATACAGTGGTGCAAGGAAAATCTTTTCAATGAATGGTACTGAGAAAATTGGACAGTCACAAGTAAAACAATGAAACTAAACCACTATCTACACCATACATAAAAATTTATTCAAAATAGGGGGCCTCCCTTGTGGCCAAGGGGTTAAGTCTCAGAGCTATCACCACTATGGCCTGAGTTCCATCCCCAGTCAGGGAGCTACCCACATGGCACAGCAGACCTCCTCTTTTTTGCCCACTGCTGCTCCCTTTAGCAGTGTTTTTCATCAAATCCACCTGTTCTGCTACCTGCTCTGTCTCTGGTGAATCCTCTCACCCCCCGCACCTCTGACCTACACCCTAGTTTTTCTATGTAAAAATAAGTAAATAAAATTTTTAAAATATCAAGTTATAAAAAAATAAATTCAAAATAGACTTGGACGTAAAATCTGAAACCATAAAATACATAGAAGAAAACCTTGGTGAAAGCTCCTTGACATTGGTTTTAGAGATGTATTTGAAGATTTGACTCCAACTGTAAGGGAAACAAATGCAATAATAAACAAATAGAGCCACAAGAAACTAAAAAATTTCCTCACCATGAAAGAAACCACCATAAAAATAAACAAGAAACCTATTAATTGGGAGAAGATAATTGCACCATACATATGACAAGGTGTAGATTTCCAAAATATATAAAGAACTCATAAACAACAACAAAACCTGATTAAAGATGGTCAGAGAACCTAAATAGACACTTGGGCAAAGAAGACATACAGATGGCCAACAGGCACGTGAAAAGGGGCTCATTATCATTTATCATTAGGTAAATACAAATCAAAACATGGAGCTAGCCCCTCACACCTGAGAATGGCCGTAATCTGAAAGACAAAGAACAACAAACATCAGAGAGGAGAAGCTGTCCATGCTTGGTGGTGCAGGCATTATGGAAAGAGGTATGGAGATTCTTCAAAAAACTTAAAGCACAGGGCCTCCCTGGTGGTGCAAGGGGTTAAACACCACACTGTGAAACAACCCACAACCTCTGTAGCACAAGTTCGATCTCCCGCCTGCCAGGGAGAAACCCACATGGTGCAGCAGACCTCTCCTGTCGTGCCCGCTGCTCCCCTCAGCAGTGTATTTTGTCAGTCTGCCTGTTCTGTTCCCCACTCTGTCTCTGGTGAATCCTCTCACCACCCTCATCGCTGGCCTGTACCCCAGTTCTTGTATGCATAAATAAATAAATTAAAAAAAACTTAAAGCACAATATTCGATTTCTCCCCGGGGTGTAATCCCCATAAATCTCCAATCACCACCTCACTTGTGGACCATCACCACCGTCCCTTGTGCTCTTCCCTCCCCTGTGTTGACCTCTTCCCTCCCCATTTCCCTGCTGTGTGTCTCAGATCTACAGTTTGCTTGCAAGTTTTCATTTTTAAATTTTTTTAAGAGACAAAATTAGCAGGCAAATTATAGATCTGAGACATACAGTAGGGGAAAGGGAGGGAGGGGTCAAGATGGGTGCGAAGAGCACAAGGGACTATAGTGACGATTCTTGAGGTAGTGGTGGGAGATTTGTGGGGATTTATTCATTTATTGCAAAAAATGAATAACAATGTGAGAATAAATAAAATTTAAAAAATAAAAAATAAATCACACATGCACACACACACACCTGAAAGTAGAAATTCCATATGACTTAGTGTTCTCACTTATGGGCATTTACCCTCCAAATGCAAAAACATTAATTTGAAGAGACATGTGCATTATTTACAACAGTCAAGAGCTGGATTAACAGAGGAATGACTAAAAAGATATGGTATACACACACCATGGAATATTATTCAGCTATAGAAATAGATGAAATCCTGCTATTTGCAAGTAGAGGAAATTATTTTTAGTGAATAAGCCAGATGGAGGAAGACAAACACCATATGATTTCACTCATACGTGGTGTATAGAGAAAACAAACAGGAAAATGAACTAAAGAAAAAAAAAACTTTTAGGTTATAAGACTAGTGGTTACTAGAAAGGAAGGAAATGGGGTGAGTAAATCAGGAACAAGGGCGGGGGGCTCCCTGGTGGTACAGGGGTTAAAGACAGCACTATCAAGCTATTGCTAGCCACTGCAGCACGAGTTTGATCCCCCGCCAGCCAGGGAACTATCCACATGGTGCAGCAGACCTCACCTGTCTTGCCCACTGCTCCCCTCAGCAGTGTATTTCAGTCAGTCTGCCTGTTCTGCTCCCCACTCTGTCTCTAGTGAATCCTCTCACCCCCCACACACACCTCTGGCCTGTTCTCCAGTTCTTGTATGCATAAATAAATCTTTTTAAAAAATTAGGTACAAGGGGGCCATTGTATAGTAAATGACAGAATTGCACCTGTAGTGGTGAACATAATGGAACACACGCATATGTTGTTGAAGTCACCCAGTCTGTGGCACCTCATTACGACAGCCCTAGTGAATTTATCCTGTGAAATAAAGTCTACAAATTCACTAAACACATAAATCAAGCCATATGTTATCAGCAAAGGAGGATAGTTTTCTAATAAGTCATCTAGCACAGTTTTCTAGCTCATGTATTTTATATCCCAAGAGGCAGTATCAAAGAGCCTGGTCTTTCCAGAAAAACAAAGCTTCCCCGCCTTTTTATTGTAAGAAAAACATTAATTTTATTGGCATTTAAAGAAAAATCACTTAACGTAAGTGGCATCTAAGAACATAAAAGAGTGGCAGTACAAGAAATCAATTTTATTGAGAATTCCTTGCTATAGCTACTTTTATTGTGGTAATTGTTACAACAGAACTGCATCTTTTAAATGACTGTTTCTGAGGGCCATTAATTTTATACTGACCACCGGATGAAAATCACTAGTTTAGCTTCCACTTAGTGGACTGTGAGTGATGTGTCTCTTAGCAGAGGCTGTTAATTGAATTTGAAATTTTGGAGGCAAGGTATAGAGTATCCACTGATCCTGTACTGCCATATAGTTCATTCACAGATAAATTCAATTTTCCTCCCATCATTTTCAATGGTTCTTGGTCATAAAGGTAATCTGTTTCTGGACAGACAGAAGCTGAAATTTTTAGGCTAACAATTTCTGCTTAATTATAAAGTTGATGACTACAAGTAATCCTGGGGAAAATTAGCAAAGGATCTATAAAATGAGGATAATGATTCCTTCTAAAGATGAACTATTCTTGGTTTGTCAAGCAGTCCCTCCTGAAGCAAACCTCCTTGCAATTCTTTTCATGCTTTTGACTTTCTAAGTCAGGTTTAACTCTTAAAAACAGAATATTCATTATGAATATGTGCACAGAAAGAGTGTACAACAGAATCTTTACATGAACATCACATTCTTCTATTCATCATCTGAATGGAGTAAAGTATATGAGCCATCTTAAAATACACTCTTGCATCTTTCCAAGTTAAATTGTTATTATTTATAATTGAATTGTTTTTAAACATTTCTTTCTGAGTCTGTTCTTTCCAAAAGATCTTTGGCAGCAACTAGACATGCACTAAATTAGCACCCTCCGGGGCTGCTCCCCCAGCAAACACAGCACTCTGGAGCTGCCCAGGACTATCATCAGGGCAACCTGACACTTGTGAACAGTAAAAGGTCTCCCATGTGCCCTCACTGCATCATAGCTCTCAGGAATTCCTATAAACAGAGGTGAGTGTTCAAATAATTGCACTCTCTTCTTTTATAGAGCAAGAAGCAAAGTCCAGCAACTCCCACCTGTCACTGGTTTCCTGCCAGGAGACAATGCCCAGAGGCGGCTGCCCTGGCACCTGTGTTGATGCCTCACAGACACATTCTCAGCGGATCCTCCTCGCCATCTTTTTTAGGACCCTCAGTACGGAGACCATTTGTATTTCATCTCTGTAGACATGCAGTTATTCTGACTGTACCTTTTATTTTTATTTTTTTGAGTTATTTATTTATGCATGCAAGAACTGGGGTGTAGGCCAGAGGTGCAGGGTGTGAGAGGATTCACCAGAGATAGAGTGGGGAGCACAACAGGTAGACTGACTGAAATACAGTGCTGAGGGGAGCAGCAGGAGAGGCAGGAGAGGTCTGCTGTGCTATGTACTGGCTGAGGATCGAACTTATATTGCAGTGGCTGGTGATAGCTTGGTAGCACTGTCTTTAACCTTTTGCCACCTTGTCTTTATCCTTTTGCCCTGCATCTTTTATTTTTGATCACTGTTTCTCTAAGAACTTCGTATCAGTAATGAATAATGAATTTCCCCTATAATCCCCATAACTAAATTAAAGCTTTTGTTTCCATCACGAGATTTTGGAGTTGGTGCTCTGATATCATGTCCAGTCTCTGGTCAAAGCAGCAAGTGCTTTTCACATATTGTGCTAAGAAATCATTCTTACTGGTTAAGGTAAAATGTCAAAAGAAAGAAGAAAGTCACGCTGTAAAGTACCCAACTAAGTGTCAGAATAATCTATGGACTGTTTTTTGATTTATGGTTTATGACAATTCTGGAACAGATAGTGTGAGCTTACCTCTGGGAGAAGTTCAACTGCAGAGGCAAAATGCTCCATATGACAGGAATAGATAATTAGAAGAAATAAAAACATGAGTGTGGGAGGGTTTTTAAAATGGATGTTTAAGCATATACCTAATCTGGGGGAATTAAAGAGAAAAGGAGAAAAGTAAAGCAAGTGGAACTGAGGTTCTGGAGAAGTTCAGAGGGAGTAAAATTGGTAGAAAAGATTGAGACATCAGTTCTGAACCCAGGTAGGTTATCCTGACCCCTAAAAAGGAGGAGGTTTTTAGGGGTTGGGAGGTTTGAAGGTTGGAGCTTCAGAGAGATCTTTGGCTACTTCTCTTTTCTCTAAGGAGTATGAGGCAAGACCACATTTTGTCAGTTAAAGATGCAAGTAAAGGAAGGAGCCTCCAGAAAGAGGTAAATATTTGTAACCACTGCTCTTGACAAGAAAGAGAAGAGACCAGAGCCAGCAAAGAAGCAGCGGGCAGGGATAGTCCAACCGAGAGGAGGGACAGGTCTGTATTGTCATGTGGCACACAAATATTTACCTGGCTTTCTTCACCAATAACTGACTGATGGCCTGTGGCTGGAGCAAGGAAAATGAATTGTTGGCAAGATCTAAACTTGGGGGGCGTGAGCAGTGGAACCTTAGGGGGAAATAAATGGAGAAGGTAGGGGATAGAGGGAGCTGACAAAAGAGTAGTTAAAGGAAGCTCATGGGCTATGAGAAAGTGTGTGTGTGTGCACGTCCAAATGGAGTCAGATAACAGGAGGTCTTTCTGAGTGGAACAGGATCTTTGGGAGGAGACAGTTAGAGCATTAGAAGGGAAGGATGCCATGGTACAAGTGTGAGCACGTAGAGATTTCAGTGGGAGCAGTTGCAGAAAGTCTGAAGCCCAAGGGTTGATTTTGAAAGTTGGTATCTGAAAATGGGATGCTTTGGTGCTTGAAATGAAGCTAGTGAAGGTGTGAAGTCCAGATACCTCAGTGTCCCTCCATGTGGTCCATGAGCTGAAGGGCACACTCAGGAGTTGGAAAGCAATAGATAAATATGAGCCCACATTTGACAAATATCAGAGAACGATCTGGAGATGAAAGGTGATAGCTACAAGGCTTACAGTGGTTGCTAAAGGGGAGAGGCTTTCTTAGGATGGAGGGAATAAATACACACCAGCAACATGGAAGGGTCAGAGGGCACGGGACCCACACCCCCAGGACTGTTCTGGGGCTCACAGGAAAGAAGGCACCGAAAGGCTCTCAAGGAGCATTGACCATCATTTCAACAGGATTACTATTATCACTGTGTTCTCTCTCTCTCTCTCTCTCTCTCTTTCTCTCTCTCTCTCTCACAATCATCACTCATCTGCTTTCAACACCTGTTACTATTACTATGAGCAATTTTCTCATAATAGCTCCCACTTGATCTGAATAGTTCTTAAAGTATTTCATGTGCACATTCCAGTACTTTCACTTGACAACCTGGAGGTGGTGGGACCGTGTAGATGCTACTATCCTTTGATGTGAAGCTGAGCAACAGTCATCAGACTTGGGGAAGCCCAATACCAGCGACAGAGCCAATGCTTACATTTTGATAAAAGAAACTGAAGGCTCCCGACTTCCAGAGGTAAGGAGGGAAAACAAGCCTCAAAGCAGGTGCTCATTTGCTTCCTGCTTTTCCTACAACACCTGGCACACCCCAGGCCCTGCTCTGGGTGTCTTCCATGACCATCAGGTATTAGAAAATTAGCACTGTGGGTGCTCTGAGGTACTCAGTGTTTAAGGAGACTCCACCTCAACAGCCTATTTCCACTTGGAGGCTTCACACATTTACTATGGGTACAATTATTTTCCAAACTATCCCTTGGTAGTAAGAGAAACCCATGATTCTGCTCCTAAGCAACTAACTGCTCATCAAAATGAGTATAGAATCATCACTGACTTTCAGGAAAAGATGCTGCAACTCTTAATACAAACACATCTACTGTCTCCAAAGCTTTCAATACAAAAGGCATTTTTTTTTAGGTTTGTTCTCGAAATAGATTTTTGAGTTGGCAAGTCTCTCCACTGAAGTTATGCTTCAGTTATGACTAGATTTTTATGTGAATGCCTGCCTGCTGGCTATATTTTAAACCCCGGGCCTCCGTTTGCTCATCTGTAACAGGTTGAGGTGAGCCAATATTTGTGACGTGCCTTGCACAGGACCTTGGCTTGTTAAACCTTCAGAAGGGCCTGAGGCACTATCCTGCACTTCTTCCTTAGGGCATTTCGCTGTGGGAACTGTGCTGAGCTGACACCATCTAGAAGAAACAGACCACAGAAGCCTAGAGGCTGACCCCACAGCCCAACTGAGGAGAGGTTCTCAAACAAATTACTTAAAAAGTGATGCTGCTAGGGAAGGCTCTCTTTAAACAAGACACAAAGTTCAATAGAAAGAAAAGACATCTGCTAAATGCACCAACACTAACAGCAAGATATTCTTTTCCTCAAAACACAGCAAAAGGCAAATCAAAAGACAAATTACAAACCAATGTCATACCAGCCCAACAAGGTGAGTGGTGCATGCATAGTGACGTGGTCACCGCCAGTGGACAGTATGCAAGGAACTGCAGCAGCCGGCCTGCTCTTACTTAGGAAAGCTCATTGACAGCTTTCTCTTTTTTCTGTACCTTCTCTAATAACCCTCTGCACCTGGGTTCATGCACAATTGGATCCTCATCCTACAAATGCACCAATGCTTGTCAGAGCCATACAAAGCAGAGCCTGGCTTTCCAGTAATTTCAACCCAGCTTGTGGCTTAAAGCTAGCCTGTCCCCCATCCCCAAGTCCCCTCATCTGGGTCTCCACTCAGGTGCACCCTTAAGTAGCCCCATTTACCCTGCCTGCAGGGCCAGGCTGGTGTCTGAACACCTAAGAACCTGGAGGGTGGAGGCCAGCACCATGCCAGCACCATGCCCACATTGCACCGGAGGGAGAAGCTAATTAGGCAAAGGCTGGAGAGGACAGAAGAGGGAGAAGCAGCTGGAAAAGTGTAGAAATCAATGAACACTAAAACACATGAACACTGGAAAAAAGCAAAATGGTGGTAGGAGCATATTCGGCTGAACCTTTACAGATGAAGTGCCTAATCCAGACCTCTGCCGACGTGAGGATGGAAAGGGGGCACGGAGAGACATACTATGCCATGCCTAATTGTTTTGCCAAGTTAAACTTGGAGCAAACCAAACAGCCTCAGTGGTCAGAGACAGATTCTATGGCACTGTAGAACATGTGCAGCACTGTCCTTAGCAAGTGACACACAGGGACACATTTACTTTTCAGGACAACCCCTTAGAGGATGTCTACTACTCCACTGAACCACATGGAGTCACAAAAAAAAACAACTACTCTGACCTACTAATGGCAACTGTGGATGGTTCAGCCTGCATTTTACATATAAAATCAAGAGGCAAACACTTAAGAAGCTTCTAGGAAGTGTACAGCCTGGGCCCAGATGATTTGGTTCCTGTTTCTATGGTTGTTATTAACTCCTGAGATATACTGCCTCTCTACCACATGGAGTTTAAATGACAGAAACAGTTTCTTTCAATCTAAAAATCCTACCCATGAATCTGGCTTTATCATTCTCATCTCCCTAGACCAATGCCTTGTGACTTGCCTATTTCTTCTCGAATGATATCACTGCTCACCCAGTCACCTAGATGGAAATCTCAGAATCAAATTTCATTTATTTTCTCATTTCTCTACCACTAGAATACAAATATTTATTAAGTCTATCTCAACAGGACCCGCAGGGTCACAGGACATGAGAACTGGATGAGATTTCAGAGATAATCTAGTCATTTCTCTAATGCACACCTGTCGTGAGTTTGTACTCCTGAGTTCTGATCTGCTCTTCTTTCTCTACCTATGTCCTCATCACATTAATGCTATTGATAATACCTCTTTTCTTTTCCAGAGCTTCAGGACCAGTAATAACCCAGGTATATGACAACAGTTTGACTCATGGAACACTGAGTCAGTGCTGGTCACTCTCCTAAATGGTTTACATGTAAGAAGTTTTGGATCTCTACAACAACTCTATGGTATTTACTATTTTTGCCCCATTTTACAAATTGGAAATGACAGCATGGAGAAATGATCTCAGGTGACATAGCCTGTTGATTAGCTTCAGAGGTCAAGTCCTAGATCATCCCGCCAAAACCTACCCTTTCCTTGAAGGACAGGATACCTGCCATGCCCTACACTTCCCTGGGCAAAGCTCAGGGGAAGCTGGTTCAAATTCTCCCTCACTCTGAGCTGAATTGAAATCAAATTCTCAGGACCCCTGTTCTCAGTACTACATTCTGTGTAAGAGACTCCTAATTGGTCTGTTTGCTCCGCTCAATTGCAAAAACCTTACAGGAAGTGATTGTGTTTTATTCTTTTTAATATTCACAGACTCTACAATAACAAAATAAGGTAACCTACTGAATGAGAGAAAATATTTGTAAATCATATAACTGTAAGAGTTTAATATCCAAAATATATAAATAACCCTTAAGACTTAAGAGCCAAAAACCCAAATGATCTGATTAAAAAGTGGGCAGATAATCTGAGCAGACATTTTTTCAAAGAAAACATGTCAATAACCACAGACATATGAAAAGATGCTCACCATTACTCATCAAAACTCTAATGATCTATTACCTCTCACCTGTTAGAATGGTTTTTTATCAGAAGGACAATAACAAGTGTTGGTAAAAGAATAGAGAAAAGGCTACCCCAATGCATTGTTGGTAGAAGTGTAAATTGGTATAGCCACTATGAAAAATACAGACAGTACTCAAATAATGAAAAACGGAACTACCAAATGATCTATCAATTCCACTTCTGGGTAGGTGAAAATACTAATTCAAAAAGACTATGAACCCCTATGTTCCATGCAGCATTATTTACAGTAGCCAAGATATGGAAACAACCCAAGTGACCATTGATGGATGAACGGATGAAGAAAATGTGGCATGCATGTGTGTGTGTATATATGCACATGTATATAGGAATGGAATCTTATTCAACCATTAAGAAAGAATGAAATTTTTCCATTTGTAGCAACATACATGAACTTTAAGGGCACTGTGCTAAAAGAATGAGAAAGACAAATACTGCATGATCTCACTTATATATGGACTCTAAAAAAAACAGCTCTTAAACACAGTGAGCAGATTGGTGGTAGACAGTCAGGGTGTCTGGGCTGGGCAATATAGGTAAAGGGAGTCAAAAGGTACAAACCTCCACTGATAAAACATACAGGTCATCATACATTGGGTTATATGTACAGCATAGAGACTACAGTTAATAACATGAACTGTACATACAAAAATTGCTAAGAGAATAAATCTTACACATTCTCATTACAAGAAAAAAACATTCTGAAACTATGTATGATGGTGGATGTTAACTAGACCTATTGCAGTTATTGTTTTGTAATATATACAAATATTGCATCATGCACTACACCTGAAACTAATATAATCTTATATGTCAATTATACCTCAATTGAAAAATACTCACAGGATCTGACGCAATACTTGGCAGTAATCACTAAATATATTTGTTGAATGAATACATGGAAGAATGAAAATGAAAGTTCATTTAGCTAATCTTCTTACCTTTAATTTTTTATTGTTACAAATCCTTTTATCTTGAAGTGAGTTGGGGAAATTAGTGAGGCATTTAGTGTGCAAAGACAATATAAGCAAGGAAACCCTTCCCTTACCTTTTTTCTTAATAACCAATAATATGCCTTTTAATTGTTGTCCCCCAAATTTTTGTGTAAATACCATGTGCTAACCAATTGTGCCACAGGAACTCCATTCCCCAAATTTTGGTTATGAACTTATCACACTATTAGCACAATAATTTTCTTCATGCACAGTAACTATTTGCTTGTTTTCGATTTTATATATCACCTTTAGATTGTGAAATAAAATATTTTTTCTCATAATCCATTAGACTAGGAATAAGATTTCTGCAAGCAGGTTAAATAAGTTTTTTTACCCTATCATTGACCTAAAACATTCACAGTCACAATGAACTTCAGAAGTCATTAAAGGGAGATAGGAATTAAATTACTTTATGCCTTAAAAATGTGTCAGTAAAATAAGCCAGAAAGAAAAAGAAAAATACCAGATGGTCTCACTCATAGCAGGAACTTAGAAAACCTAAATAAGGGATTAGGAAAAAACTAATTATAATAAAGTAAAAATCAAAATCAACACTAAACCAGAGACACACTATGAGGGCAGCGGGTGGGGGCAGAAGGGAGTAGGATCAAAACAAGGAGGGTGGGAATTTTACTGGGCCGATAACCAAGATGAAAATGCATACACTGTACAAAAATGAAAAATGATGTAAAAAAATATAAAATAAAATTTTAAAAAATGTATTTGTTCAAACAAAGGAGCCCTGACTTCCACTGTGTCCCCTTATCTAAAGTCACATGATAATAAGTGGTGCAGAGATAGGAGGATATACATCTGGAAAGATAGAATTTTTTCTTTTTCTTTTTTTTAAAGATTTATTTTATTTATACAAGAACTGGGGTAGAGGCGAGAGGCACAGGAGGGTGAGAGAATTCACCAAAGACAGAGCAGGGAGAAGAACAGGCAGATGGACCAAAAACACTGCTGAGGGGAGCAGCAGGCAAGACAGGAGAGGTCTGCCACACCATGTGGGTATCTCCCTGGCTGGCCTGGAATCAAACCTGTGCTTCAGAGGCTGTGGACAGCTTCACAGTGCTGCACTCAACTCATTGCACCACCGGGGAGGCCCTAGAATTTTTTATTTTTCAAATCATATAAAAATTAACTCTGGATAGCTAGAAGATCTTGGTATGCCAGGCAAAACAATAAAGCCATTAGAAAAGAACATTTATCTCCCTGATCCGTGAATGCACACAATGCACTAATTGTAGAAGAATAATACTAATACACTGAACTCCATTCAAGTTAAGAATCTGTATGCATCAAAATAAGAAGAGTAAAAAGGAAGCCAAAGATTGGGAAAGGACATTCACAATAAATCTAAGACAGGAACTGCATTCACTATATATAAGTACATGCACAAACCATTATGGAAAAGAGAATCAATACAATGGACAATAAAGCAAGGAGTAGACGCTTCTCAAGAGAAGATATCCAAATGGCCAATATGTCTTTGAAAAGTTGTTCAGTCTCACCTATGATCAGAGAAATACAAATAAAACCACTATGTCGTTGAATCACTCTCACACCCAAATTGTTAAAACGGAAAGGGCAAGAAAACAAAGTTCTGATGAGGATGAGGAACAAGATGATCTCTTGACTACCACTTTAGGGAGGATAAATAGAACTACCACTTTGGGGCTCCCCTGGTGGCGCAATGGGTTAAGACACAACCTATGAATATGAATCTAACCACAGCCTCTGCAGCACAAGTTCGATCCCCAGCCACGGAGCTACCCACATGGTGCAGCAGACCTCTCCTGACTCGCCCACTGCTCCCCTCAGCAGTGTATTTCAGTCAGTCTGCCTGTTCTGTTCCCCACTCTGTCTCTGGTGAGTCCTCTTATCCCCCACAACTCTGGCCTGTACCCCAATTCTTATATGCATAAATAAATAAATCTTAAAAAAAAAAAAGAACCACCACTTTGGAAAACTCTTTGGCAGGTTTCACTAAAGCTCTCTACATTAATTCCATACCAAGATATACCCAACAGAAATGTGTAATATTTTCAACAAAGATATTTAATAAAAAACGTTTTTGGCAGCAACATTCCTAAGAACTCCATGTAGAAATCACTCTTTATCAATATTCAAACACGTAAGTTAAATGGAGTATATTCCCAGCAAGGAGTACTACACAGCAATGAAAAGGAATGACCTACAAATTCACACACTTTGTATAAGTCTCACAAACACCACATAGAGTGAAGAAGTCAGACATGAAGGAATACAATCCATATAATCTCATTAATATGAACTCCAAAAAATGGGAAAGTTAATCTTTGTTTGACTCTAGCTAATCTATGACTCAGAATTGAGGATGATTACTCTTGGGGGACTAGGTAGTGACTGAATGAAAGCATGACTAGACATTTGGGTTACCTATAACTGTTTTGTTTTGTTTTTTTAAATCTGGAAGCTGGAATCTAAGAAATGCTTAAGTATATTCAACTTACTACAGTTAAGATATATTTGCTTTTCCACATGTAAGTTATATATCTCATAAAACACAATAAAATCACATGGAGAAGAAACTCTTGGTGAAGGCAATGGCCATTACTAATGTTTATTATTAACCCATACCTAAAATGCATTTAGGGCATTTTTTTAGAACACAGTGCTTTGCAGATACAGTTTTGTAACCATGTTCCGCTGTGATAAGGCAGTCAGGTATTAGTGTTCTGGGTGTTTCAGGTTGCTTTTTGTCTCCCTCACCTCCGATGTGTGAGTCTGAATCCCAGCAGCTCAAAATGTGAACTTGTTTAGAAACAGTTGTTAGGGATGTAACAAAGACGAGGTCGGACCAGAGCAGGGTGGGCCCTGATCCAACATGACTGCTGCCCTTATAAAAAGAGGAAATAGAGACAGAGACACAGACCAGCACAGAGCTAAGGTGATTTGAAAACGACCACCTAGGGCCTCCCCGGTGGCACAGCGGTTGAGCGCTGGGTTGTGAAGCTGCCCGAAGCCCCTGCAGCGCCGGTTCAATCCCCGGCCACCGGGTGAGGGTCCCACTTGGCACGCAGACCTCTCCTGCCACGCCCGTTGCTCCCCTCAGCAGTGTACTTCGTCAGTCTGCTTGTTCTGTTCCCCGCTCTGGCTCTGGTGAGTTCTCTCACCCTCCCACGCTTCTGACTGTACCCAGTGCTTGTATAAATAAAAAAGTCTTTAAAAAAAAACCAAAAAACCGACCACCTATAATCCAAGAGGAGAGGTCTGGAACAGTGCCTTCCCTCAGAAGAAACCAACCTTGATTTTGGGTTCCAACCCCCAGAGATGTGAGGTAGTAGAGCTCTGTGGTTTAAGCCACTCGGCTTGTGGCACTTTATTACAGTAGCCCACGCAAACAGCACACCATGAGAAGCCCAAAGGTTAAGTGACCTGCCTGCAGACACCCAGCCTGAGAGTAGGAGTGATGGTAATGTTCCAAAGGCTTCTCACTAGGGACACCCACCCCCATGCCGCAACACTAAACTAGGATCCCACCTGCAAGGGCTCCTTCAGGTAAGGGGGTGGGGCATGGATGACATTATGCAGGGAACTGACCCAGTGGTGCCTTTTTCTGTTTTGTAATGATGCTGTGCTCTGAGGCATGAGATATACTGAATGTGGGACAAACCTGAGCATCCCAAACTATTCTGCGATCCCCATGAGAAAGCCTCCCAAGGGATCCCCCTGACCTGTGGCTGAGGTCCACTGCACTTCAGAGAGTAAGGGCCACGGGATTTCTGCCACAGCATCCTGTTTGGCCACGACCTCTGGAGAGTTCCTGAAGGAGCACGAACTCTGGTGTTGGCCACGCCTTCTTGGAAAGTCTGTTGAAAGCTATGATCCTCTCATCAATTGCCTACACTTATCCAGATTATAAGCCAGGAAAAGATATTTAAGGCAGAGAAATTTTTCTTTTGTTTCTAGAAATAAAGGTAGATGGCTGCAGGCATCATCTCAGAAGGAACCAGCAACTAACCGACAGCCCTATGGCAAGACAAAGGTAACATTCTGAACTTGCAACTTCCCTACATTGGCCCAGCCCACAATGGTTAGCAGTGAATCACTTAACACACCAAGACATGGTGGTCTGAGGGTGGAACCCATTTTGGGGAAAGAAGAGACCTGGGGACAGACCAAGTAACTGAGAGGAGGGTACAAGGCTAATTAATTTTCAGTGCTTTTGGTGAATAAAGTAGAACATTGTTTCCTTGGGAAGAATTTGCATTATCTAACTTGTAGACTTTTAATATTTAACTCCACTTCTCAACATGCCCTTATTGGTGTTAACTGCTCAGAACTGTGGGAAATAAAATCATTGACAGAGGCAGGTTAGGAGGGAGAGAAGGCAGAATAAAGACATGTAAGTATTTTGTGTTTTTACACTGAGGATCCTTAAAGAAAGACTTCACAAACCCCAAAGTTGTAACTAGTCAAACGTTACCCAAAGAGAAGTGGGTGCTAAGGCTTTCAGGCAGGTGCAGGCTCACCATTGTGTCTGCAGAGCTGAACACCCAGTCTAGTGCATGGTAGACCTGGAGTGAATAGGATCAATGAGTGAATAAGAAAATGAAAGGAAGGGTCATGGAACCTCGACTGGTAAGACTCGGTACTAGTTTATAGCCCCTCATTAGACAGAAGTGCGACAAGTCACTGTTTGTCCTTGCAACTGGCTTTTCTAAAAATTGGGGGAACCAGACCAAATATAGAGAAAGGACTGAACTAACTAACTTCCACTGTGAATATATTTAGCCAGGGCAGTGCTATCTACAGTCATTACACTGTAGAGTAGATAAGATGGTGTGAAATGTGCCAACATAGAGTACGTCTAGGAGTTCAGGGTAGTCTAATTTGAGGACGTTTTGCTCTGTCCTAAAAGAAACGGAGACCTAAATTTACCTCCGTGCAGTCCTGTGATCAGCACTACTCTCGGGGGCACTTGCATAACCACTGCTTCAGCAGGCCTGGGCTGAAAGAGGAGGAGGAGGAAGAGGGAGTGTCACAAGTCTGCTGAGGAGAGAGCTAACAAGCACAGGGTGCTGAAGAAGGGGGAAACTGCTCATGTGGATGTGCAAAATTAACTCTTTCAAACCATCAAAGATGGCTGCCATTTGAGAGTTTTCTAAGTCGACCTTAATGCTTTCCAAGTCTCTTGGTGAAAGAACAGGTCTCCATCTCTGAGATCACACCGTGATCTTCAGGGAAGACAGGTCCTGAAAGTCTTGTGTGAACGAAACACAATTGAAGACTCAATTCAGAATGAGACAACAATCTGAATGGCTGCAATATTCTTAATTCTGTTGCAGTCTAACAGAAGCAAAAATACACACAGAAAGTTAATCTCATTAATATTTAGTGGGGCATCTTATTTACCTTCATGTATTATATGGATTTAACTGGACAATTCCTCTTAAGTTTTAGACACAACTATATTGTTATCAAATGATCACTGTCCCTCTGTAAGAGTTTTTATTACTGGATGAGATATATTGCTACTATCCATACCCCTTTTAGTGTTGAGTGTCCCTTTGTGAAAATAATGAGAAAACATCTTTAATACATGCACATGTACTAAACTGCCACACACAGCTTCTTGTGTTCAGTGTACGCTATTTTCCTGGCAGATTCCACTGGTTTCTTGACAGTGTTTTTTTTTTTTTTAATTAATTTTTTCCTTACATCACTGTGGTCCCCAGAGTTCTTGACAGCGCTGTACACTGGCTTGAACTGCTTACGTGACTTCAAATATGCAGGTGCCAGAGATGTAATCTTGTGGTCTTCCTAACTCCCACAGTCCTGCCCTCAAAGATACCCTGTGTCTATGCTGTCCTTAATGGCATGCATCTTCTCTCTGAGCTGAGATCAATAAAGCACCATTCTTCAATGGTCTAAAATGTACAGTGTTCTCATAATTAATTGCTCACTTTTTGGCTCAGGAAATACTCCTGCCTCCTCTGAGGAATCTGTTATTTACCAGGGGATGTCCCTGACCCCCACTCCTCAGCTGAGGTTGAAGAAGGGCTAAGTGGAGAGGCAATCTTTTTGCCTTCTCTACATACCTCAAACAAAAATTAATTCAAAATGGATTAAAGACATGGATGTGAGGCCCCAAACCATAAAACACATTGAAGAAAACATGCAAAAAACTCCATCATGTTGGATTGAGTGTTATTTTTGTGAATTTATCTCCAACTGCAAAAGAAACAAAAGTGAGTATAAATAAATGGAACTAGAACCCCTGGACAAGAAAGCACTGCACAGCAAAATAAATTATCATTAAACCAAAAAGACAAACTCCTGAATAGGAGGAAATATTTGCACATCATACATTTGCCAAGGGGCTGATAGCCCAGATCTACAAAGAACTCACACAACTCAACCAAAACAAAACAAAGCATTTTTTTACTCAATCAAATAATGAGTAAAAGAACTAAAGAGACATGTCTCCAAAGAAGAAACACAATGTTAAGCCTCTCTTATCACGGAAATGAAAGCAAAACCACAACCCCTCACAACTGTGAGAATGGCCCACATCAAAAAGACCAGAAAAAAGAACCTCATACACTGGTGGTGGGAATATAGACTGGTCTAGTCCCTCTGGAAAACAGTATGGAGGTTTTTTAAAATATTAAAAATGGACCTACCATAAGATCAGTGATTCTACTTCTAGATATCCCCCCAAAGAATGAAAAAACATTAAATTGAAGGGGTATGTGCACCCTTAGGTTCACTGTGGCACTATTTCAATAGCCAAGTCACAATGGCAACCTAAGGGTCCATGGACAGATGAGCGAATTTGGAAGATCTGGTATATAAACACAATGGGATCCTACTCAACTATTTAAAAAAAAAGAAGAAAAAACTTTGCCATTTGCTACAACATGGATGGAACTGGAAAGAATGATGCTAAGTGGAATAAGTCGGAATGAGAAAGACAAATTCTGGATGATTTCACTCATATGGAATAAAGAGGAACAAAACAAAGGGTCAGCTACAACTGAATCAATTGAAAAAAAAAAAAAAAAAAAAAACCTAGAAATTCGACTGTAGAATTGAGGTGCCCAGAGTGGCAGGGTTAAGAGGCAGAACAAAGTAGGGGGAGGCCCCAATAGACTATGAAGGACAAGGAGTGGCCTGGTGGTGGGTGTGTATGTTACATCTGGAGGGTATGGTTCTGTACCTTTGAATCATAAACAGTGTTGTAAACCAATAACCTCAATTAAAAAAAAAAATGGTTTTCCAGGTCATAACTGCTCACTGGTGAAACACTGATGCAGCCACAGAAAACATGATGAAAAGGTGGACAGCAATAGCCTTTATTTCTGCAAACAGATATTTGAATTTCATATTATTTTTGTGTAGCATGGAACATTATTCTGCTTTGGATTGATCTTAAAAATAGCAAAACCTTTCTTAGTTCAAGGGACATAGAGAAGCAGGCAGGGGCCAGATCTGGCCCTCGGCCAGCGCACCTGAGTGGTGGGGTTGCAAGGTGTCCACCGCCCCAGGAGCCTGTGCTCCCGCTCTGCTCTGTGGCACTGTGGCTGATGACTATGGCCACAGACTGCATTCCTGCCTCCAACCCCTCAACATGCAAATACGTTGGGGACAGGAAAGGATGTGCCTGGATTCATAGTTACGCTGCATACTCACACTGCCATGATTCAGCAGGAGATATAGGACAAGATCAAATAAGGCCAGACTTTCAAGGAGCTCAGAGAAGCTGTGTCAAGTCGTCCCATAGTCTATGCTTCCGGGTACCCACATGTAATCTACACTGAACAGAAATCACCTCGGGGGAGTCCTGCATAGCCTTGCCAAGAAACCATACGTGAAAATAAAATGTCTTTAATCAGACTGCCCATCTTGCTTTTGGGTGTCTCAGTATCTTATCCATAAGGCAGAACTGTTGTCATCATCATCCTAAAGCCTATTACCAGTTTCGTGCTTCGGTCCAACTAGGTAGCATGAAGGAGACGAGAGCGCGGATGGTTAATGGAGAGCTTTGGATGTGGAAAGGTTTAATCTATTAATGTAGGGCAAGATTTCCCCAAGCGTGTTAGGCTGAGTGCTGACTCTGTTAGATGTTCCGCCAAAAAAGCATTTCAAGGTCAAATAAGTCTAGGAAATGTGGCATAAAATATCCCTTCTTTCTTGATGATGCTTTATGTTCATTAGTATATTAAAGGCCCTGAGGATTCCTGCAATAAAACTGATGAACTAGGTTAAATCAAGTGTTTCTCAAACTTACAGGATCAAGGAAGCCTGCTTTTCCCCTTCACTTAATGTTATAATGAGGGACAGACACCCACACCCACGCAGACCAGGCTGAAAGCCGTGAGTCGGGTTCACAACAGTCTGTCTGGTGAGGATCAGGTCTTTCTCTTTTTAGTCTTTTCATCTCAGGAAATGACCCCACGTTCATTCCATTGCTAAAGCCCAAGAAACAGGAACACTCTTTGTTGAGGCTACAACCTTCTAAAAAATGATCAGTTGCACGTGGATCTGAAAAATAATCTCAACAGTACGAATGACAGTATGAAAAGCCAGTCTTTTCCTTCCTCTCCCTGATCTCTGACCCCACAGCCTGGTACCTCTGGAGAGGTTCCGAAATCAGGTCATCTGCATTTGGTAAGGAAAGGAGTCGGTTTCTGGTAAGGCCCACAGGGACCTCCCTGACCTTAGTCTGTGTGCCAAGGTGACACCTGCTGGAAAAGGCCGACTGTGAACATCCTGGTAAAAGCCTTTTCTGGGGAGAGAAATCGGTCCTACAAGGGTTATCAGTTTAATGTCCATTTCAGTTGTTATGGTGGCGACTCTAAATCACATGCATGGGAACCTACTATTTTAGATTGCAAACATGAGGAAATATCAACTCCTTCTAACTCTTCTTTCTGCCTTACCACTCATGTCTAATCCATCACCAAGTTCTTTCAATTCTACTTTGAGACCTCAAGTCTCCCCACTGCTCTCCATCTTCCCTGTCAGCACTGCTGCCAGCTCTGTTCCTACTTCTAGTCTGTTATCTCTCCAGTCTGTTCTCTTGACTGCAGCCAAAGATCTCCTTAAAATATAAACTGGACAGTTCCTGCCCTTGAAGTCTTCAATGCTTTCCCATGAAAATCCAACTCAAAGTCTCCATGAAGATCTGTGAGGTGTGTCAGCCCCTGGCCCTGTCACCCCGCCTTGTCCAGCTAGCACACCCCTCCCTAACACTGGGTCTTGCTTTCTGTGCCTCTCCTTACAGTCTTATTTGCTATTTTCTTTACCCAGATTGCTTTTCCCACTCCCCATTTTTCTTTGCCAAGTTAACCCAATGCTTCTTTCAAATATCGACTTAAATTACTCTTTGTCCAAGAAACCAGCCCAGAGCACCATGTCAGTTAGCCTCTCTTTTTTTTCATGACACGGTTGTTCTCTGTACCACTCTCAAGTTTCTTACTATTTAATTTTTTAACTGTAAGTTCCCAAAGGAAAGGAAACACATCTGTTTTACTCAATGCTAAATGCAGAAAAATCAGCACCGTGAGTCATTAAGGAATGGGCTTACTGACATCTTATATGACTGAACAGCCAGTGGACCATTCTCTTAGTTTTATCTCCAGTTTTTACTTATATGAAATTTAGGCTGTCTAGATTGTTACCTTTATGTACATCAATCACCCAGAAGTCTTTATTTACCTCTATTAGGAGCAGACTTTAAGGAACATCTCATAAATCTCACTTCTTAAGCTTCACTAACCATTTCAATGTATTTTATTCTCTTCTTGGGAATTCACTGCTTATTTTCTGTATCATTCATCTGCTGCCTAATCTTGCCTTAAAACAGCTAATCTGATATTACCGATTAACACTTTACATTGCATTAATTTGTCTCATTAAAGATTTCACATATTCTAAAGCACACAGACTGCCTGTGCACATGCTTGTATGGAGGCATCTCCATGGGCCCCTAAAGGGCCCCATTATAGGATTCTGATATAGGAATTGGGCTCATTTCTCTTCACTTTATTTTCTTCCCCAGTTCTTCAGAATGTGTTACCATTACGGTGGAGATGAAAGCTGGAAAATGGGCAAGGCCTGGGGGCAAAGAGGCAGGTAATGGGAACAGTGTAGGGACAGAAGACTTCCTTAAAGTTCCTCAGTTCCTCCCCTAGTGTTACAACAGGTGAAAATTTGGCAAGGGACTAGGTAGGTATACTTTTATTGTTATAAAAGTATATTATTTGCTATAAAAGTATTATGCTATATAAGTATATTATTGCTATAAAAGTATTATGCTATATAAGTATATTATTGCTATAAAAGTATACAATATTGTTAAATATTGCTAGAATATTTAACAGTGACTTGATAGAGATTTGGAAAATATAAATTTTCAATCTTTTTTTGTTTTAAAGATTTATTTATACAAGAACTGGGATACAGGCCAGATGTGCAGGAAGGTGAGAGGATGCACTAGAGATAGAGCAGGGAACAGAACAGGCAGACTGACTGAAATATACTGCTGAGGGGAGCAGTGGGCGAGACAGCACAGGTCTGCCGCACCATGTGGGTATCTCCGTGCCGGCCTGGCTCGAACCCACACTGCAGCGGCTATGGACAGCCTCACTGCACTGGGCTCAACTGCATGTGCCACCAGGGAGGCCCCTAATTTTCAAATCTTAATTTATCAAAGAGGTAGGGTATATGGTTTTCACTGTAGGGTAAATGGTTTTCAGGCTTTTCTGCTCTCCTGCCATTAGGACTGCCCTTCCTGATGGGGCACCTGCATTTGTTACACTGTTATAAGTTATGATGTTTACTTCTGCTGGCCATGGCTGCAGTATTGAGATATCTCCCAAGAGAGGCAGAGGCAGGATAAAGAAGGGGAGAAAGAAAGCCAGAGAAGGCCAGAGTGAAGACTTGCTGGGGGCTTGGAGGCCTTCTGGCCCCCCAGCATTCCTGCCTGCCGTGTACCTGGTTGCTGCACTACATGTAAAAGCTCAATAAAAACCGGAGAAAGCCACCAAGGACTCCAGAACTCCTCCTTTACCCAGTCTGCTTGAATCATAGAAAACCTGCTCTGTGCCCATCCTGCCACTACAATCACCTCCTCAAAATACTTCAAATTATTGACTCAAGTTTCCATTGTTCAATTTTTGGATGAATTTGACCGAAACCTCTCTTTAATCAATGAATTATCTTTGGGACCAAGAAGTTTTTTGTTTTCTTTTTTCAGGTGAACCTTTTTTTAAAAATTTATTTACATTTTTGCATAGAAGGACTAGGGTGTAGGCCAGAGGTGCAGGAGGGTGTGGGGAATTCACCAGAGACAGAGTGGGGAGAAGAGGCAGATCTACTGAAATACACTGCCAAGGAGAGCAGCGGGCTAGACAGGAGAGGTCTGCTGCACCATGTGGGTTAGCTCCCTGGCTGGGAATAGAAGAAAAGGGGAATGAACTCAGGCCTTAGTGGTGACAGCACTGAGACTTAACCCCTAGGTCACCAGGGAGGCCCCAAGAAATATTCTGTACTTTTTTCACTGCCAAATTCTGATCTTGTTCAAACAATAATTTTGAAGAAATATTTAAAATACTGAATACCTTAGCTACTTTGGGGGACTTATCCACCAAAATATAAGGGTTATAAAAGTTCTGCAACCTTTTTACTGTACTTAACCAATCTTCCTCAAGCTGCTTCTGAAAAATGAAGTGAAAAAGGGAAGTTTGCCATAATACCATCTTTATTGGCACAGAAATGCTCAGGGGAAGTAGGCATTTTGACAATTATCTCTTTACCTAGAGTGTCTTCACAACAGCATTTTAAGCTGGGTAGAGTAGAGGCATTGTCTGTTACCTTCACTTAGACAATGAGGAGCGGGACATTGAGAAACATAAATCCCCGCCCAGGTTTGTGTTGGAGAATTCACCAGATATGTAAGATTGCTAAGAGGCAATGCTGAAAGTTCTAGAACAGCCTTGTCTATGGGGGTCAGAAATGGCTACAGAATTTTCAGGGTCCAGCAAAGAATGAAAATTCGGAGCTCCTTGTATCAGAATGTTTAAGACAGCAGCAGTGACAGCAGGGCATGGAGCCAAGCATGGGGTCCTTCTTAGCCCAGGCCCTGTGTGACACCCTCATTCCCATCACCACCAAGAGGCTGGCCCTGCACAGGATCTCTGCAAGGCTGACTTTTAGATTAAGGAGGCTGTCAACTCCATAGATGAGAGGCAGAATTCTGTGAATGTACACACATTTGCTTCATGTGTTATATGTTTCATATTCCACAGCTTTTATAAGATTCTTAAACTGATCTATTAACAAAAGAAAACATTAAAAACACTTCCTCGAGAGCAGTCTATGCTTTCACAAGCATCAGAATACACTGGCAGAGGCAAGCAAGCAGTCTGCACGTGACCCTTCAGGAGAAGTGTTTGTGAATGAATGAGTTTTCATGCATGCATGGGAATTAATACCAAAAAGCATTCGTAAGGTGCTCGGATGTTGAAAGAAGAAATGCAACCAATAAGGCATCTTCAGAAGATTAGCAAATGGTAAAACTTTGGTCAAGATAACCAGAATCTTTACAAATCCCAGAGCAATACCCAAATGAGGTATTTTCTTTGCTTTCACCCCCTAATTCTTAATTCTTAATTCTTCTGTAATTAGATGTTGCATCCCCTCCTTTAAATGTGAAGGAACATATTACCTAAGGTTTACCACCTCTTGCTGACTGACCTGTTTTATAAAGAATTGTAATCCAATGTTTGAAAGTAGAATAAGGACTTTTGTTAATTAAACAGATGCAGAAGTTGTCCTCAGTCAGGGAAAAATTACTCAAAAGACCTACATCCTGAGAAATACTATAGGTAAAATGGTGACTCTTGAGTCTTGTCCTAAAACCCCCAGGGCCATCTTCTGACAGCCTCACACACAAACATCCCTAAACGTGGGTTTTGCTGAAAAGTCTGAATAGCCATCTTGAAATTTCCTTTATTCCCTTTCCCCTATGTGACTTAAACTAAATCCACTCCTCAGCCAAATCTCGGAGTCGGATAAGCGGCGATACCGGTGATGGGTAACCGAAGCCAGAGGGCGATTCTCCAACGTCCACACGCTTGCTGTCTACTTCTCCCCTCGCAACCTCTATTTAATAAAAATACATGATTCACTTGCCAGGTCTCACGGCGTCCCAGCTCCTCACACTACATGGGCAGGCAATCACCCAAGCTCTTGCAGCCCCAGGAGAAGGGTGGCTGCTCAGCCCAGGTAAGTTAGCCACGAGAGAACAAGCGCTCCTCGGCCCGCCCACCCAGGGGTGAGAAGACTCAGGAGGTTGGCAGGTGGACCCCATTGCTAGTTGGTCATCAGCGATAGGAGAAGGGGATGGTGGCGCAGGTGAGCTCACTCGCGGCCACGCGCGCGGCCCCCCGCCAGCCTCTCTAACTGGAGCTCCCGCGACGCCCGAGGTCACAGAAAGAGGTGGAAAACTTCCACGAGGGACGGGCCCGCCCTGGCCCTCGGATCCCTGCCAGCCCGGGGTTGGGCACCTTGGCGAGGTCCAGTGCGGGATTCGGCGCGCCGGGTCCGGGTGGGGCGCAGGCGGTGAGGACCGCTCCCGGGGTCCTGGCAGCGCGCCGGGCCCGGGGTCCTGCAGGGCAGCGGCCACCGCACACGTGGCCTCGGGTCGGCGCGCTCCAGGAACCGCCTCGGGGTGACCCGCCGGCGCTTCTCCGCCCAGTCCCCGCGGCCCCGGCGGAACCTTCTCGGGCGCTGGAACCCGTCGCCCCCGGCCTCCCCACGCGCCCCAGCTGCACCGGCTCTGCGGGAGCCAAACCTGCGGGGACGTCGCCTAACCGCAGGGGTCCGCGAGCAGCCCCGGCACCAGCCTCGGGGACCACGCGCCCCCATTGCGGCCCCGCGGGCCCCGCCGCCCTGGCCCTCCCGGCCCCAGCCGGATCCTCGCCCGCCGGGGGCTTGGGCGCCCTTCCTACCTCGGCCGGGGTGCGGCTAGCCTGGTGCTCTCACCGGCGCGGACTCCGGCCGCCGGGAACCGCTGGCGTCTGTCGGCTCCCAAACGTGACTCCGGCTCTCGGGCGCGGAGCCTGGGTGCGGGGCGGGAGGAGACGGCCGTCTGCGTCCGCGCCCGGGGCCGCCCGGCCTGGGCGGCGGGTGCGGGCGGGAGGAGGGCGAGGGGCGGGCGGGGGCCTCCAGGCCGCGCAGCCCCGCCCCGCAGTTTCCATTCCTGCCGCACCTGCCGGCCCGCTCGCCCGGCTCCGGGTGGGGTGGGGTTTTATTTTTTCATTTTTTAATTGGTGGGTGAGGGGAAGGCGCCCCACTCTGGTGTGCAAAGGGAGAGCTCCAACGCTGGGGGCGGGGGGCAGGGGAGAGACAGACAGAGTCATTCAGAGGTTCAGGGTGAAGGCTCGGGGGACACACCTTCCCACCCACGCAAGCTGAAAAGACAGCCGCGCGGAGTTGGCTCAGCTGGTCTGCACTGCGCACCGGGGAGGGATGCTCTCCAGTCCGCTGCACGCCGCGAGACGCCCGCCCTGAGCAGCCACGCAGGGCGCCTTAGAAACCCCAGGAGGGCCCGGGGCGCGGCACACTCCCATCTGGGTGGGGAGCGCACACCACAGGCTGTGTGGACACAAGGTGCCCGGGTGTGCATGTGTGTGAGTGTGCGTGTGCATGTAGGCAAATGGAGACTGAAGAGACCGGCGGTGCAGGACGACCTGCTCAGTAGAGCTTCTCTACATTAAAGGGAGGGGGTAGGGGAGAAACAGCTTTTCTGAGATTCGGTTTGGTCATTGTTCAGTTTTTAACGGAAAAACTGGATCTGTCGTCAGGAAGATTGTAGAGGCATAAGCAGGCCTGTGAGTCCCTCCTCTCAGGACAGGCTGAAGCTTCCAACGCCAGTTTAATTTCTTGGACAAGGTGAAGATAAACCCTGATAGGCTGTGTTAAGAAAACCAAAAGGGAATATGACCCTATAAACTGTCCTCATGCTCCTCGTTACAATAGATACACAACTAAAGAAAAAGATTTAATTCATGAAGGGTGGATTAATGAAATGAGTGATTTCATCTCTTAAACAAAGGCACACGATATAAGTCCATGGACAGATATGAATGGACAAAGAAGAGGTGGTATGTAGACATAATGAACTTCTACTCAGGTGTATACATGTCCTGCCATTTGCACAAACATGGTGGGATCTAGAAGAAGGATGCTTGGTGGAAACGCAGAAGACAGGTGTGGCATGATGTGATTTCACTCCTATGTAGTACATAGAGAACCAACAAACAGATGAACTAAATGAAACAAAAATAAACTACTAGACTATTAGACCAAATTAGTGGTTACCAGAAGGGAAGGGAGGATGTGTGTGTGTGGTGGTAAAATAGGTAAAAGATGCCAATTACATCGTGAAGGATGAAATTAGACCTTTAGTAGTAAAGACAATACACTATATAAGATGCTGACTTATGATGTGGTACACCTGAAACCTACATAAATATTATAAACCACTGTTACTTAAATAAAAATTTTAATTCCTACCCATCTTGAATCACCTTCTGTAGTGATTGTCTTAAGCAAAGTTTAGTCTGTAGACACTGGTAACTGGCTGAAAGCAAGAAAGGAAAAGTTAGAACTAAACAAATAAGCTCTTTGTTAACCCCTCCTCTTCTGAACAATACATGTGAGTGTTTTCAGGAAACATGTATGAAAGTACTTGAATGATACTGTCCAATGTTGGTGAGAATGTGTTGAAGCCATTCATTACATAGCAGGGAGAAGATAAATTGTTACAACTCTTTTGGAAAACAATTTAGTGGCATATATCCAAGGCATAAAATGTTGTCACCCAATTGTTTTTATTGTTCTGAACCTTTTTCTCAGAATGTATCCAAAGGAAAATAAGCCACAAACAGGGAATTGTCATATAGACAAAATTTTGTATTTATGATGATGTTATAAGCTGGAAACTACTTTCAGCAAAATGTTGATAAATAAAATGCAACATTACTGTAGAGTCAAAATTCAAAATTTCATTACCATCATTTCAAATAAATTTTTTTAAAGATTTATTTATTTATACAAGCACTAGGTACAGTCAGAAGTGCGGGAGGGTGAGAGAATTCACCAGAGCCAGAGCAGGGAACAGAACACACAGACTGATGAAATACACCACTGAGGGGAGCAGCGGGCGCGGCAGGAGAGGTCTGCGCGCCATGTGGGACCCTCGCCGCTGGCTGGGGATGGAACCGGCGCTGCAGAGGCTGCGGGCAGCTTCACAGCCCCACGCTCAATCGCTGCGCCACCAGGGGAGGCCCTCAAATGATTTTCACATGTGGATAATGTATTCTTTTGGTAGAGCAACCAGGATGAAGTACACAGACTAGGTGGTTTAAACAACAGAAATTTATTTTTTCACGGTTCTGGATAGGGACAATCTCCCATGACTCACACCTAGTTTTTGATAATTTGCAGGTAATCTTCGGTTCTTCTTGGCTTGTAAAAGCATAACTCCAATCATTGCCTTCACCCTCACATAATGGTCTCCGTGTGTGTGTATGTGTGTGCGTGTGTGTCCATCCAAATTTCTCCTTTTATTTTTTTTTAAGATTTATTTATTTATTTATACAAGCACTGGGTACAGTCAGAAGTGCGGGAGGGTGAGAGAACTCACCAGAGCAAGAGCGAGGAACATAACAGGCAGATGGACCAAAATACACTGCTGAGGGGAGCAGCCCCAGCGGCAGGAGAGGTCTGTTGCGCCATGTGGGACCCTCGCTGGTGGCCGGGGATTGAACCGGCGCTGCAGGGGCTGCGGGCAGCTTCACAACCCAGCGCTCAACCGCTGCGCCACCAGGGGAGGCCCGCCTTTTATTTTATTTTTTAAAAGATTTATTTATTTATACAAGAACTGGGGTACAGGTCAGAGGCGTGGGAGGGTGAGAGAATTCACCAGAGAGAGCAGGGAGCAGAACAGACAGACGGACCAAAGACACTGCTGAGGAGAGCAGTAGGCAAGGCAGGAGAGGTCTGCCAAGTCATGTGGATTTCTCCCGGGCCGGCTGGGAATTGAACCTGTGCTGTAGAGGCTGCGGACAGCTTCACAGCACAGCACTCAACCTGCTGTGCCACCAGGGAGTCCCCCAAATTTCTCCTTTTAAAAAGTACTGGAATCATATCAGAATAGGGCTCACTCTAACGACATCTTCTGAACTGAATGTATCATATCTGCAACAGCTCATGCCAAACAAGGTTACCTTCTGGAGTACTGAGGGTTAGGACTTAACTGGAGTATTGATTTTGGTGTATATGTATGGGGGTAAGGGGATGATAGGGAAAAAGACAGAACTCAATTAATTCATATCAGATAATAAACAAAGGCAAGGGAGTGGGTTGAATGGTCGCTCCCCAAAATATGTCCTAGTGCAAATCCTGGAATCATGAAAGTCACCTTATCTGGAAAAAGGTCTCTGCACACTTAATAAAGTTAAAGATGTTGAGAAAAATCCCTGGCATATCCAAGTGGGTCCTAAATCCAATGGCAAGTGATTTCATAAGACAAAGGCAGCACAAGATTTGATACCTGTCCACATTACACGAGGGAATAGAAAACCCAGGCAGAAATTAGAGTGAGGTGGCAAAAACCAATGAAGCCAAGGTATGTGGACAGCCAGAAGCTGGGAGAGAGAAGGCAGGGTTCTTCCCAGGAGCCTCCAGGAGTCCAGCCACACCTTTATATCAGGCTTCTAGCCTTGAGAGCAGTGACAGAAGCAACTCCTATTGTGTCAGATGCCCAGCAATCTACTCCAGAGTCCTGGACACGGAGACAGGAGATCTCTTTGGGGGAGAAGTCCATGTATTGACTTCTTTGTTTTTTCCTTGAAAGAAGAACACATGGTCTAAGATCATTTCAAATGGATTTTTTTAAAGAGTCTTTTTTTTTTTAATTCTCATCTACTTTTAAAGAAATGAGCAGACAACATGCCAAAGATTTCATCATCTTTCAAATTAAAACTCCTTAGATGCAGCTGAAACTGAAGAGGATTCTGATATTGTGAAATGGGTTCAATTGTTCTAGACCCTTGTACATACAACTCCCATGAATAGGAACTCAGTTCCATGTTGGCTTGATTAAAGGAGAGTCTTCAGATTTTTATCTCAAAACCATTGCTGCTCATGGTCATTCTTGAGAAATTAGTTATTGTTACGGTGTTTATTATTACAATTGACCTTTACTTTCAAAGTTTTCTCTCCCTCCTTCCCTCCCCCTTGATCAAGGACTCACCATTATATTCAACCCCATAAACCAAATGTTTCCTTGTAAACCTGCCTGAGTTTTTATTTATGATGCAAAACACTTAGAAAATGTGCTAGATGTAAAATCATATGTCATATCATTCTAATAACTCCAGAAGTTGGAGATTGTAATCAATTCCAGTATTCCAAAACAGGCTCCAATGCTATCTGTTAAGTGAATGCTGTTTTTGTTGACTGGTGGTATCATGGGAGTGAGTTTAATTTTGACCTATGGTAGAATTATAAAAACATAGTGTTCTACTGATAGAACTAGAAAGTGGTCTCACTTCATAGAGGAATACTAAACTTAATATCTTGTCCAAGGCCACTCTGTTAGTGTTCTGTTCCCGCCTGTTCCACCCCTGGACCCACGCAACCAGCATGGGCATTTGCTTCTTTAAAGCCAGCAGAAGAAAATATTTCTCTCTTTAACTCTCTGACCATTTTAAGGATTGCCACCCAATTAAATGATGGCCACCTTAGACAATCTAACTTTCAATGAACTCAAAACTTTCAATGAACTTTCAATGAACCCCAACTTTATGGGGTCTTCATTTTTATTGGTTAACATAATCACAAGAGAAAAACCAACCTTAGACACAGTCTCACTCCCTTAAGAAGAAAGCATTATACAGGGCATGGACACTAGAGTGGTGATTTGGTGCCATCTTGGATTCTGCTGACTTGGCACTTACTTAAAGGGTAGGTGGCAGCAATAATAAAAACAGAGTGTTGCTCTCTATCAAGTTTCTTTTGCATAAGGAAATTTATTTTTCATTATGTGACCATTTTTATGAAGCATCTAGATATGGATCTTTACAGAATTCTTTTTTATGTCTTCTTCTCCCCATGGAGATATACAGGTCTTTAAAAGCTATGTAACTTCTTGATTGAAAGTTGTTAAAGTATAACAAGTGAAGACTAAACTCAGCTTTCCTGATAAAAAGGGTAGAAGACTCTGAGCTAACAGTTTCTCAAACTGTGGGTCAAAACATCAAGGGTCTTTTGAGAATGTTATTATGAGAATGCCATAGGGAACTAATAGAAGGCCTATCCTTTTTAGTGACTCTTACAAAGACATTGAAAAATAAAATAAAATAAAGCTATGCTAGTTAAATTACTTACAAGCAATTGGTTTAGTGTGTAAAGAAAGTAATATGCTGTAAAACATTCATAATATGACCTTGTTGCTATTAAACCAATCTCAAATAAATTTGAATATGTATATGTACACACATACACACTGAAGAAATAGATGATATAGTTGATATAGTTATATATCTATTAAGGAAATTGAGTCAATAATTAATGACCTTCCAAAATAGAAATAATAGAAATAAACAATCCCAGATATTTGAATTCTACCAAATACTTTTTTTTTTTCCCAGCCCAATGATTGTTTATGTAGAAGTTCTCCAAGGTTATACACCCATTCTTGGAGCCAATGTGATTGCTTTCATTGAATCACAGAGTGGAAAAATTGAAGTTTTGCAACTTGTGGATAATGGTGCAGGTAATTCATAGGTTTTCATTAATAAGACTATATTAGGATATGTTATGGGTCTCTGTGGACCCATGTCTTATGCTTTGTGACACTATTAGTTGATAGCAGAGGATACTATATTCTGGTGGGGTTTATTTTTTATTTTTTTTATTGACAGCTCATAATATTTTATTTTTTAATTTTATTTTTATATTCCTCATACAATTGCAACCCCCTTATCTTGACCCCATCCCTCCTTTCCCCGCCCTCCCCACCATAGTGTGTCTCTGGTTCATAGTTGTTTGTTGATTTTGAACACATGCAATTTGCAGCAACATGGATGGAGCTGGAAGGGATCATGCTCAGTGAAATAAGCCAGAAAGAAAAAGAAAAATACCAGGTGGTCTCACTCATAGCAGGAATCGAGAAAACCTAAATAAGGGACCAGGAAAAAGAATAACTGTAAGAAAGAAAAAAAATTAAAATCTACCCAATACTTAAGGAAGAAAATTGTACCAGTTCTCTAGGATCTCTTCCCAAAAACAAAGTAGAGGGAATATTTCTTTATTCATTCTCTGATGCCAGCATTACCCTAATATAAAAACCAGATAAAGGTATTACAAGAAAAAAAGATACTACAGATTAAGATCTCTCATGAAAATAGATGCAAAACTCTTCAACAAACTATGAGGAAATTGAATCCCGAATGTCTAAAATTGACCAAGTAAAATTGATTTCAGTTCTGAAGTATTGTTTCAACAAATAAAATTTGATTGATGTAATCCATTATACATCAACAGGATTAGAAGATAAATTACATAATCATATCAATAGATGCAGAAAAGTCATTTGACAATATCCAGCATTCATTCATGATAAAAACTCAGCAGACTAGGAATATATGAGAATTTATTCATCTTGGCAAAACTCCATCTACAAATAAGCTACAGTGAACATCAAACTTATTGATGAGAAACACATCTTTCCCTCCAAGACTGGGAATAACACAAGAATGTTCCCTTTACCAGTGCTTTTTAACATTGTATTGGTAGTCCTAGCTAATGCAAAAAGAAAAGAAAAAAGAAAAAAATGGTATACAGTTTGGGAAGGACCAAAAAAAAAAAAACTCTCTTTGCTAGTAAATGACATAACCATCTAGGGAGAAAAAATCCAAAAGAATCAACAAACAGCAAAATTCCTGGAACTAGCAAGTAACTCTACCAAGGTTGCAGGGTACAACGTTATACAAAAGTCACTCACTTTCCTATATACCAGCAATGAAAAAGTTGACTTTGAAATTAAAAACACATTCATATTAGCAACCCCAAAATGATATCTTTGGTACAAATTTAACAAAACATGTATAAGATCTATATATAAAGAAATCACAAAATTTTGATGAAAGATGTCAAAGAACTAAGTAAATGGAGAGATAGTACATGTTCAAGATCAGGATGACTCAATATTGTCTTTTTTTTTTTTCTCAGTGCAATCTCAATCAAAATGTCACAAGGTACTTTATGGAAAGCAACAGACCTCAGAGCATATATGGAGAGACAATTGAATGTTGTAGAACAAAGTTGGGGGAGTGACAGTACTCAGCTTCAAGACTTACTAAGAAGCTACAGTAATCAAGAGTGTGGTATTGGTGAAGGGGAGAAATAGATCAATGGAAGAGAATAGAGGGCCCAAAAATAGATTTGCATAAATATATCCAACAAATCTTTGACAAAGGAGCAAAGGCAATAAATACAATGGGGCAAATATAGTGGTCACACCTGTTAGCATAGCCAAAGTCCAAAACACTAATATCACCAAGTGCCAATGAGGATGTGCAGCAATAAGAACTCCCTTTCATTGCTGGTGGAAATTTAAAATGACACAGTCACCTTGGAAGAGAGCTTGGCAGTTTCTGACAAAATTAAACATACTCTTATCACACACTCTAGTAACAGTGCTCCTTGTAGTCACTAAAATGAACTTAAAACTTATGACCACACAACATTGAACATGGATGCTTACAGCAGCTTTATTCATAATTACTCGAACCTGGATGTAACCAAGATAGTGTGTGGTAGGTGAGTGGATAAGCTGCTGTATACCCCACCAGATAGTGAAATATTTGGTGATAAAAAGGAATGAGCTACGAAGCCATGAAAAAACATAGAGTACATCAAAGTAAATGTTACTGAGTAAAAAAAGCCAATCGGAACAGACTGCATGCTGTGTGATTCTAACCATATGACAGAAAGGAAAAGGCAAAATAGTGGAGATGGTAAGAAGTCTAATGATTGTGAAACATTAATGGGGGGTGAATAGTAGAGCACAGGGGGTTTATAGAGCAGTGACTTTATTTTGTTTTTTTTTTTGTTTGTTTTTTAAAGATTTATTTATTTATGCATACAAGAGCTGAGGTAAAGGCCAGAGATGCGGGGGTGGGAGGACTCACCAGAGACAGAGTGGGGAACAGAACAGGCAGACTGACTGAAATACACTGCTGAGGGGAGCAGCAGGGCGAGACAGGAGAGGTCTGCTTCGCCATCTGGGTTTCTCTTTGGCCAGCCGGGATCCAACTCGTGCTGCAGAGACTGCGGATTGCTTCATAGTGCAGTGCTTAACCCCTTGCACCACCAGGGAGGCCCAGTAACTCTATTTTGTATGACACTACAGTGGTGGATATATGTCTCTATGTTTGTCAAAACCCACAGAAACTTCAAGACCAAGAGTAAACCCTAATGTAAATGTGGGTATTGGATGAAAATGATGCCTCTATGTAGGTTCATGACAAACTGATCCATGTGATGTGCAAGTGTCAGAGGCTGTGCATGTTTGGGGGGAGAGAAACATACAGGAACTCTTTACACTTCCCACTCTACTTTTTTTATGAACCAGAAGCTGCTCGAAAAACAAAGCTTATTAATAAAGAAAGAAAAAGAATGATTTTGACAGGTAGCATATAGGAAGACGTTGAATGTGTCTAGTTGACAAGAATAAATGAAGTCAAAGATGGCTGTGGGAAGTAGGGGTGAGTAAAATAGTGCAACTGCAGAATCCTGCGGCAAGAAGACTGGTAAGCCTGCTCTTAATTCACCCTCCCAAATAACAGGCTTGTGTCCTATCCTTGCAGTAGATGTAGAGTCAGATGCTATGGGATCCCATGGCTCATGAGAACAGCCCCTACCACGGGCAAGGCCATCTAACTGTACCAAGGCCATCTAACTGTCATATCGGGCACATGTAAATCAAACTAAATCTTACTTAGATAGATCTAAATCTTATTTAGATACATGCCCCCAATAAATATTATCAGGTTTTGCTTTTCTGGTAAAGGAAAATCAATTATGTAAAGTGAAAAGTAATGTGATTCTGAATCATTCTTGGGTAAAAATCCTACCAATTTTGTCTTTAATTTTTCAAATGAATCAGTCAGTTGTCCCCATATTCAGTTGCTGGATATTACATATGGCAATAACCTGTTACCCTCTTTGAGAACTTCCCCTGAAACAAGGGTGTACTCCACCAGTCATTGTTCATTCACTCACAAATGTTCATGGACCATTTGCTGCCTTTCAGGTACCATCCCAGTTGTGAAGCCGGAACAAAAGAATCCAAGTTTCTCTGACCTCTCACAGATTATAGTTAGAGAGAGATTAATGATATTCCAATGATAATATTGGGCTACAAATTGTGCTAGGTGCTTGGAAGGACCAGAACAGGACTGAGAATAAGGAGACCTGCTTTATGTTCTAACAACCAAAGAAGAGCTCCATCAGATGGCACTGAGGCTGAGAGTTAAAGATCAGAAAGAGTAGCAAAGAGTGATGGGGTGAGAGAACAAGTGAAAAAAGGTCAGCAAGAATGTGTAGGGAGTAGAACTTGTGGTTCGAGAAGACTCTGGAGAATAGGCAGGAACCAGATGATGCCAGATCCTGTAGGTCCTGTCAGTTATTGGACTTGATGTGAAGAGCAATATTGCTATGCAAGGGTTTTAAGACTCTGATCTTGTAATCAGAACTGACTCATCCACAGGAGATCACCTGATCACCTGGTCAAACAGACCAGGTTTTCCCTTCTAGGAATTTAGAATTATGAACCAAAAGGCACAGATTCTAAAAGTTTCTGGAAGCTCAATAACTCTAGACAACATTTCTGCAACTGGGTCCCCAGAGCTTCCTAGCTTTCCATCTTTTATTTTTTCCTGGGTTCTGACAAATATCATACTATTCCCATGAAATCATTTATTTTTTTGCTCAAATTAGATAGATGTAATTTATTTAAATTTCAACAAAAATACTTTAAAGTGGCATAATTATCAGTTGATAAATTTCTGCAATGGCATCTTGTCCCCCCCTCCCCCATTTTTACAGATCATCATGAAAGCAAGAGTAAAAACCCCATGTTGGTACTTTTAGATGGTGACACCAAAGAAAAAATATAGAAGAAAGAGGAGATGAGGGGATGTTTTGGATGATATTTTTGGCCATCATTTTGCTTTGTTGAACAAAGCAGCTTTGAAGCTTTTTAGGGAAGCACCTGATAAAGGAGAAATTCTTCTCAGCTGATCTACTTAGAGCCCTCAAAAACAAAAATACCACTCCACTAAATCTGGAAAGTTAAAGGCTGAAATTAGGTAACTTTTCCTCCTTTTGCTGTTTTGGGTAAAATTTTTTGGCTGCGAAGATGCAATGTCATTATAGAAAGCTGTGTTTTTTAATAAAAAGGCACCTGTCCCACGGGTACTCCATTAAACCTTGTCAACAGCTTTTAGATGGTCAGAATTAACCACACTCAAACACAGCACTAAATGTTTTCTCTTGAGCAAGTCTGAGCCTTCATTCCTGGAAGATTTGGGGAGTCTTGTGAGAATGTCGGATGTACAAATCAAGCATTTACCAGGGTAGGCAGTGAGTAGTGCCTGTGAGGGTCTTAGAAGGGCCTGAAGTCCAAAGATAAATTCAAATTTCAAAATACAACATTGCATTACTTCAATTACATCATCATTCACATGGGGTTCACTCTTTAAGAAAAGGTGGACAAAATAAGTTGTCAAGGTTTAAGATGATTTTCAGGGTGTAATTATACAAAATAATTCTAGGTTCTCTCTCTTGTTGGCTTGCTTTTGTTTTTACTCTTGCTGTCATTCTGATCTGTAAAAATGGGGGGACAATAATGTTAAATTTATAAGCTTGTATTGAGAATTAGATGTTGTAGGGGCAGGAATGGACACAGTGCAGGTTTTCTAATATCCAGCAGACCGGGTAAAGGAGGAATCAGAGTCCTCAGTGGCTTTTGCAGGTTTTTTATTTAATTATCAGGTACACGGCAGGCAGGAGTGCTGGGGGGCCAGTAGGCTGGCAGTCCTCCCGGCCTCCAGCAGGTCTTCACTCTGGGCTCTCCGGCCTTCTCTCGGCTTCTGCTTCTACTGCTACTGCTACTGCTTCTCTTCTCTGCGTCTCTGCTTCTCTCTCGGCTTCTCTTTCGGCTCCTTGGCTTCTGCTGGTGTCCCCGTGACGCCGACCTTAAAAGCCCAGTCTCAGCCCAGGTGAATCCCATCTACCTATGCCCACACCCTATTCCAGGTGCCCGCCATCAGGCATGCATTCAGGACCACAAGGATCCATCATCTGTCCTGATGGCAGGAGGGCAGAAAAGCCTGACATTTTCCCTTACCCTACAGATGTGTAAAGCACAGAACATGTAGTAGAAAAATTTCCCTCTCTTTTCTTTCTTGCCAATTAAGAATTGCTTCAAATGACTTGCATATATATTAATTAGAATTCATGTAGAATCAGAAATCACATAGTTTATAGAAAAAAATCAAAGCAGATGCATATTACCAATACAACAAAGCTAGCCTATAGTAATAAAAATCAGAAGAGACACAGAGTGGTTGCTTCTGTTGAGTTGTCTACAATTTGAAAAATACTCATTTGTGGTAGATCGGTGTGCCCCGACTGGCATCTATACTGGAACACAATGAAACTGTTCTCCTTATAAGGACCTTAACAACTAGCAAAGGCAGACTTGTCATTGCCTCAGGTTCACCAAACCCAGACATAGACAGTCAAGTAAGCCAAACCAAGAAAGCTCAGCGAAGTCTGCTCCTAGAAATTTGCTGGATATACATTTGGCTGTGGGTGAACTTCAGCTGTGATGTGAGTGAAAACTACTCGGTATCCGAAGGAGACACATACTGATACAGGTCAAGTCTTTTTTTTTTTTTTTTTTTTTTTGGTGGGACACTCACCAGTGGCCGGGGATCGAACTGGTGCTGCAACCCAGCGCTCAACCGCTGTGCCAGGGGAGGCCTGATACAGGTCAAGTCTTTAAAAAGCCTATCATTTATTTTGTAAAAGACATTTGCATGATGTCTACTGTGTTCCTGGTTCCAAGGATATCATACACTTAGTTCATTTCATCCTCACAACATCTTTTGCTGAAGTATCTACAATATCCCTATTTTTCAGCTAGGAAAAATGAGGCAGAGAGAAGCCACTTATGCACTCACCATCCAAGAAACTTTGTCCCTGTGTCTCCCATGGTCAGCCTGCAATTTTGGATTCCTCTTTGCTTTCATGATTCAGCTTTGTTCCTGGAATCTGCCCATGTCCTCACTGCCTTCACTATGTGGGCCTCTGCTTCCCACAGGCACGTACCCTAGGCTTTGGTCTTTTGACTTCCCAGGTGAAACGGAGTGACACTACCTACAGATTTTTACATTACAAGGACGGTCCGTGGACGTTCTACAAATGGTAGGGGCTCAAGAGGATTAGAAGAAAACACCAAAATCTGTATTTTCAGTGTTCTGTCAGCTTTCCCTCATCTTCTAAATGCCACCCCTTAAACCTTTTTCTCTCTTCCCACTGAGTTCACATCACTGTCGTTTTGAGCGCGTGGGTACAGTAGCTTCTTATATGCCTTCGTCTTGACTCTTCCCAGAATTATTTTTCCTCAAGCAAACATGTTATGCTATTACTGTTCTCATGAGAATTATCAGTGCAACTCCAGATTTTAGTAACTTTAGGCTTGTACATGCAGTTCTTCAAAATCTGGCCCCAAATTCTTCTGTGACCTCACCTCCTGCTGTTTTCTCTCTGCCCCTTTGCACCAGCCCACAGAGTTGACCTCTCATGAACTGTGACAGCAGCGTCCATGTCCTCACATAGGAAGTCTGGTCTCACTCCCAGTCTCCAGCACTATGAGCACACGTGTGACATCTAAGGGGGTGCCAATAGGCACAGTAATCAAGATTAACAACATAGTAACACCGTATTTCAACATCCATGAGGAAAATATAAAAATTTTAAATAAAGACAGCATCTGACCATCTTTCCATAAGCCTGCCATGCTCACCTCACCCTAAAAGTAGCCCCTGTCCCAATAAAACTTTTTAAAAACAGGCACTGACAGTTGCAGGCTGTAGTTTGCCAATTCAGTTGATTTTTTTAAAAGATTTATTTATTTATGCATACAAGAGCCGGGATACAGACCAGAGGTGTGGGGGGTAAGAGGATTCACGAGAGACAGAGTGGGGAACAGAACAGGCAGATTGACTGAAACACACTGCTGAGGGGAGCAGCAGGCAAGACAGGAGAGGTCTGCTGCGCCATGTGGGTAGCTCCCTGGCCAGTGGGGGATTGAACTCCTGCTGCAGTGGCTGCGGACAGCTTCATAGGTTGCATCTTAACCCCTTGTGCCACCAGGGAAGCCCTTAGCTTTTTAAAATAATGATTTATTCATACCAATTAAGAGCATGTTGGGCCTCCTTGAATTTTGTGCCTGGGGTAAAAGCCTCACTGTTTCATTGCTCCCTGGTTCTGTTGTGGTTCCACTTTCCCTTCAAGATTCATCTTAAGCATCACTTAGGAAGCCTATCCCCTAGCAATTTGATGAGTGTCCCCACCCTCCATGTCCCCAGTACATACCTGTTCCAGTGCCATCTGTGCCAGATAGGACATATTGGTCTCTGCCTCCCAAGTAAACAGCAAGTGCTTTAAGCACCAAGACAATTGTATTAGATTGTTTTCCCAACATAACAGTAATGGCAGGTTGTTTTTATTTTATTTTTGTTAAAGATTTATTTATTTATGCATACAAGAACTAGGGTATAGGCCAGAGGTATGGGGAGTGGGGTGAGAGGATTCACCAGAGACAGAGTGGGGAACGGAACAGGCAGACTGACTGAAACACACTGCTGAGGGGAGCAGCAGGGCGAGACAGGAGAGGTCTGCTGCGCCATGTGAGTCACTTCCCTGGCTGGGGATCGAACTTGTGCTGCAGTGGCTGTGGGTAGCTTCATAGGCTGCATCTTAACCCCTCGTGCCACCAGGGAGGCCCCGCAGGTTGTTTTTAAATTGAGCAACTTATATTTTATCATACACTGTACTAAGCACTTTATATCCACCTTCCATCTGAATAGACAACTTCCTCCAAAGAAGACATATGAATGGTAAGCAGCCTCATTAAAAGATGTTCATCATCTCTTATGATTAGCGAATTGTAAATCAAAGCACAGTGAGAGATCACCTATGAGGAGAAGCAACAGTGGAGAGTATGTGGAGTGAAGGGAACCCTGCACACTGCTGGCGGGAGGCAACAGTGCAGACTCCACAGCAAGCAGTTTGGAGAGTCCTCAAGAAACTAAATATAGAAATTCCATATGATCCAGTTATCTTACTTCTGGGTATTTGCCCCCCAAATACAAAAACACTAGTTTGAAGAGATTTGCACCCCCTTGCTTGTTGCAGCACCATCGACAAGAACTGGAAACAAACCTAGGTGCCCACTGACTGATGACCAGGTGAAGAAGATGCGCTACAGATACGCGGTGGACGGCCCTGCAGTTATTAAAAGGATGAAATCCTGCCATTTGCAACATCATGGGTGGGCCTATAGGAGATGATGCTTAGTGAGACAATTCAGACAAAGACAAACCCCACATGGTTTTACTCATGTGTGGTATATAGAGAAACCACAAGTGGATGAACTAAATAAAACAAAATAATCTTTTGGATCATAAACGCAACAGTGATTATAGACGAGAAGGGGAGGGGAAGGGCAAATCCAGGGACAGAGGACATGATGCGGGAAAGGATGTAGCGGTCAGCTGAATGTAGGGCGTGCTCATGTGGAAGCTCAGAGCTGCACACCTGGATTGTGATTGAGGTTATGAAGCAATGCCACGTCAATTAAGCAAAATCCACCTTTCAGCCACACACAGTCTTCCTTCCTTCTATAATTTCAGAAATGGAAACATGGATTAACTAACATGCAGTGAATCATTGATGGAACTGACTTCCAAACTGCAGTCCAGCTGCCTCCAAAACTCAGGGGTTTTCCATTAAACAACTGTACTCAGTGCATCTAATCAGAGGGGTCAACCGAGCAGCAACCAAAGGTTCTCCAGATGACGGGGTGTAAGGGCCAGGACCGGGCACAGTGCAGGTTCTCTGATCCCATGCAGACCAGGTAAAGGAGGAGTCAGAGTCCTCAGTAGTTTTGCAGGTTTTTTATTGGAGTTCACCAGGCATATGGCAGGCAGGGGTGCTGGCTGGGGGGAGGCCTGCCAGCCTCCCAGCCCCCAGCAAGTCTTCACTCTATCTGAGCTCTCTGGAGTTCGTTCTGCTGCTGCTTCGGGCTTCTTCTCTTTCGGCTTCTACTTTGGCTTCTACTGCTGCTGCTGGCGTCCCCGTGACGCCGCCCTTAGAAAGCACAGTCTTAGCTCAGCTGAATCCCATCTACCTATGCCCACAATCTACTCCAGGTGCCCGCCATCAGGCATGCATTCAGGACAAGGATCCATCATCTATCCTGATGGCGGGAGGGCAGAAAAGCCTGACATTTTCTTTACCCTACACGGGGCATAAAGACACATGCGCGGTCTGTGTCTTGCACAGTTTACCCAAGGAAATGGAGCTGGGGCCTGAGAGTGAGATGGTGTCACTTCAGGGAGTGGGGAGCGCGCCCCCCTGAGCCTGAGAGAAGGCCATTGGCTAGTGAAGGCACATTGCTGGTGCCTGGGGCTGGATCTGCTGAGTGTGAGCAGGGAGTCTCAGGTGTGCCCGGGGAGCAGCCTTCGTAGTCTTCAGTTTGGTGATTTTTTAATTGCTCTTGAAAAAATTTTTTAATTATAAAAGTCAAATAAGGGGCCTCCCTGGTGGTGCAAGTGGTTAAGCACCGCACTATGAAGCAATCCACAGCTTCTGCAGCATGAGTTCGATTCCCAGCTACCCAGGGAGCAACCCACATGGCACAGCAGACCTCTCCTGTCTAGCCAGCTGCTCCCCTCAGCAGTGTATTTCAGTCAATCTGCCTGTTCTGCTCCGCACTCTGTCTCTGGTGGATCCTCTCACACCCCACATCTCTGTCCTGTACCCCAGCTCTTGCATGCATAAATAAGTAAATCTTTAAAAAAATAAAAGTCAAATAAGCTTGCTTGAAAAATTTTGAAAATATGTCTGAGCAAAGAAAGCCCAAGACTGATGGGTCGTGCACCCTTAGATAACTCTGTGAATGGTGGCATACGCCCATCTCAGTGTCTCTTCGTGGCTTAGTCAGGGCTCTGTGTCACCCCATTCACCAGGACTACGTGCACCTGTTGACAGGCCTCTGCTGGTACAAATGCCCTTTTCTGTCGCGGACACAGGCTCAGACTTTTGCCAACTTCCATTAAATAAGCAGCAGCCATGGCTTGGAGGCACAGGGACATTTCCTTTTGGGTACTGTGTATAAAATAGGAGCTATTCAGAGACTCTAAAGTTTCTGTTTTCACAAACTTCTGGCACTTTCATCATATTGAAAAGCACCAGTGACCACCTTGAGGCCAGGACTGCTTGGATATTGTGAGCTAAACAATTCCTCCAGCTCTCTCTCCTCTTCTGCTTCTATGATGGCTGGCAGCCTGGTCTTGGCCAGGTGAGTTCAGACTCCATTTGCAGTCTTCACCTCATCTTCACTTTTCTTCTCACCTGATGCCAACCTTCCTGCCTTGCCCTATCCCCCTCTTCTGCTGGCTGCCTCTTTTTCCTCCTTTTTGTAACTTGCTATTCCCCTCGGAATGCACCCCCTCTCTGCAGCCCTGCTCAGCTAGTTCCAGCATCTCTGCTTTCGTCTGATTTTTGGTGGTTTCCCTGTCAAGTAGGGATGACAATATTGCCTAGGGCAGTTTTGGGGGTGAAGCCTGCAATTCTATGGAAAGCACCTTCATGGGTGTGGCCCATGCTTAGGTAAGTAGGTACATGTTAGGTAGCACTACTTGATATCTGTTGTAGTAATATCTGGTACATCCCTATTAGATACATATCAGTTAAGAGTCAGCTATTATTATTTATCCAAAAGCTATAATATTTTTAGAAGTCAGACATTTCCTCTAATTTATGTTGACAAATTCAGGAGGCATGGGCATAAATTAGATTATCAAGTAGTGCTACCTAACACTTACATACTTACCTGAGCATGTGCCACACCCAAGTAAGCACTTTCCACATAACTGCACGCTTCACCCCCACAACTGCTCTAAGGCATTACTATCATTCCCTACTTGACAGGTGAAACCACCAAAAATTAGTTGGAGTAAATTAAATTTATAATATATTTAGATGAAAGATCCAACATTGATGGCAGTGGAGAATGGGAAGAGTACCTTAGCCTAAAATTGTGTGTGTGTGTGAAAGAGAGAGACAGACAGACAGACAGAGACAGACAAAGAGCATGCACTTAGGTGAATGTGAGCAAAACTGAATTTCTCCATCCTTGGTTTTGACATATTTGCTTCTTGGGAAATAACGCAACTGCTCCTCTTATTCCACAATTTGAGAGGAAAGGGATGGGGAATCTAACAGGATAATTAATGTGCGCTCCATTTATTTAAAATAAATGGAGCAGTGTCTTACACTTCAAAATGGCATTCTCAGCCCTGACGCTCAGATCATCATGGTGTTCTGTGATGTGCCGCCTTCTCCTGGGACACAGACCCATGAGGCAAGTGGCTGGGACCAAGAAATAAGTGAGCAGTGTCAGGTTTGCCAAATGGGATGCAGTGGCCTTTGATCACTCATTATTCTAAAAGGAACTGGAGGGAGATAAAGAACTCTGTCATGTAGAACATGGATGTTTTGTTCTGTGCCAGGCTGGTAGGAGTGTGACAGGAAGCCGGTGTGTTAAGCTTCATGGTGTGGCAGTTATGTGCAAGGCCAGACCTGAGGTGAAACATGGGCGCTTTCAGTTAGGATCTTTCTAAAGAAGTGGTGATGCAAGGGGGTTTTGTGACCACTGACTCAACAAGTGGCCCCAGCCCCTTCCTCTGATGTGACAGCTGATTACTGAGTTCTCTCCCACTTCTCACCACTCTATTTTTTTTTTTAAAGATTTATTTATTTATTTATCTATACAAGCACTGGGTACAGTCAGAAGCATGGGAGGGTGAGAGAATTCACCAGAGCCAGGGCGGGGAGCAGAGCAGGCAGAAGGACCGAAGTACACTGCTGAGGGGAGCAGCGGGCGGCAGGAGAGGTCTGCACGCCATGTGGGACCCTCCTCTGGTGGCTGGGGAGCAGCCGGGGATCGAACCGGCACTGCAGAGGCTGCTGGCAGCTTCACAACCCAGCGCTCAACCTCTGTGCCACCGGGGAGGCCCACTTCTCACCACTCTTGAAGGCTCTGTCATGTCCTCACGAGCTCCAAGCTGAAAACACTACGGCTGGGAGCTCCCTGGATTTACAGTTCTCAGCAAAGGCTACCAGGCTTCCTTCTTTCTACTTCTGAGTTTTCTTAGCAGCAATAACTCAGTGATGTGAGTGGTGCTGGGACCACTCTGCTACCTCCAGCAGTGATCTTGCTTTCTCTTTGTCCAGTGTGTCTATGCAATCAGAAGTGAATGTGGCACATCCTGCCTTCAGAGTCCCTGCACTGCATGGCGAGGACCCACCCTTGCATCACAGCACTAATACAAGGTCAAAAATGACATTGCGGGAAATGAGCTGACAATGCAGGGGAGGGTGCACTACCCAGGGAAGCATGTGAGGTGCAGAGGAATGTTTGGTCAGGTGAGGATTATCGGGGAAGAGTCAGAGATGTTTCCCTGCTGAAGGAGGTTTTGCCTACCTGGGGCCAGGAGCTGTGCATGTGGAAGAACAAGGCTTGTGTTTCTCAGAAACTGGAGAAGAGACCATCGAGTGCATGTTAGGAATCATCAGTCAGTCTGTGTTGCTGCAATAAGGTCCTGGGGGTTGTGGAGCAGGAATCTAAACCTCAGAGGCTCTGGAATGTTCTGCAAAGGGACTTTGGACTTCTTCATGCTACAGGGAAGCCTTCACGTGAAGCAGAAAATAAAATGAGTAGGTTTCATTTTCAGTAAATCACAATAGTGACTCTGTGAGGGATACATTTGAGAGGAACAAGCCTGAAAGTAAGAAACCAGGTGGAGCTCTGGAGGAATCTGGAGCTCTGGAAAAATATCATTGAATTCCAGTTTCATGGTACTTATAAGAAAACATCACATGGATGTATGGTGCCAGCTCTGGAGTGGGGTCTTATTTTGGATTTAGCGCATCACTTTGTGATCCTGGTCAAGCTCTTAATCTTCAAGTCTCATCTTCTTACCTAGAATGGGAATGAAAATAATGGTATCTTATCAAGTACTATGAAAACCAAAGAAGATAACCAATGCAAGTTGCATAGTACAGTGTCTGGCATTGTACCGTACTCTATAAATACTAGGTAGAGTCATCACATAATGAAAGAAAAATGAAAAATTATTGACATAGTGAGGAGTATCCACAACATTTAAACATATTTTTCAACCTGGAATCATAACAATTGCTTTCATCCCAGCAGGGACACAGAAAAATATTTTATCTGAATGAAAAAGGGAATTTAAGGGAATTTTGTTGTTTTCAGCAAAAGAAAAAATCCTGGTCTTACTGACATAAGTCCTAGTTTCCAAGATGCAAAGTCGTAGTTGACATGGCCTCTGTATATGACTGGCCTCATTATTTCTGCAACATGTTCACTGATGATAAGAACCATTTGACATCTTCAGTGGGAACAGATTCTATCAACATTTGAAAGACTTCATTGCCCAGAGATGTTTAATAAAATCTCAGTCTTTCTGGCTAGCATCATCAGATTCCATAGTATCTTTCCTTTTCTATCTGATGCCAATGGAGAGCATTACAGATGCCACAATTTATTTTACTTGATCTAATTTTACATATGTAATGTTTTCCTTCTATCTTTTTACATATTTAAATTCTGTACTTTTATTTCTTTTTCGTACTTAAAAACAGAAATGTTTCTAAATGTTTTAATATCTAAAATGTGTTATATTGAGACACTGTAATGATCAAAAGAAAATGCCCACCCACAGTTGCAGAAAGCCCCAGCTTCATACTCTTTGAGGACTACCCTGGGCACTCTCCCTTCAAACTCCTGAGTTTAGGGGCTTCCTTTTGGTGTGCCTGCCCTTTACCTCTACTCTCGTACCCTCTTGCTTCCCCTTGGTCTGTCCTAGCCTTGAAAATGAGACCTGAAAAATCATAGACTACTTGATGGAGTCATTGCTTTTGTTGTGATAAAGATGATTAAAACTTCAGGTCAAGTTTTAAGAGAAAGCCCTGTATTATTATTCTGAAGGTAATAGTTCTACCTAATTCAGCAGTTTCTCTGCAATCTATTTTAAACTCACACAATTAAGAGAAATGAAACAGAAAATTGTAGCAAGGAAAAATACTCATTTTTTTAAAAAAATGTATAGATTGAGACCATCTAAATCCATTAGAGAAAGCAGAAAATAATTAGCCAGACAGTCAGACCAGTAAGCTTTTTTTTTGTTAGAATTTTCAAATGCTAAGACAAACTTAGTAGTAAATAGTATTTTTAAGACTCAAGTGTTAAACACAAAACAATGAAACTCCTAGAAGATAGCATGAATGAAAATCTAGGCAACTTTTGGCTTAACTATGACTTTGTAGCTACAACTCTGATAGAACCATCTATAAAAGGGAAAAAATGATTAAGTTGGACTTCACCAAAATTAACAACTCCTGCACTGCAAAAGGCAGTGGTAAGATAGTGAAAAGGGAAGTCACAGAATGGGAGCAAACTTGCAAAAGACATATCTGATAAAGGGCTGTGCAACAAAATATACAAAGAACTTAAAATTCCAATGACCCAATTAAAAATTGGACTTAGTACCTGAACTCATTAAAACAGATGGCAAAAAGCATATGAAAAGATAACATCATAAGTCATGAGGGAAATACAAAGTGAAACAAGAGACCACTGCACATTTATCAGCATCTACCAACTCCAAATGCTGATAACTCCAAATGATGATGTGGAGCGACAGGAACTCTCATTCACTGCTGGTGGGAAAGCAAAATGGGAGAGCCACTTTGGAAAAAGCATTCCACAAAATAAAACAAGCTCTTATGCAATCCAACAATCATGTTTCTTGGATATTACCCAATTGAATTGAAAACTCACAAACAGAAATCTGCACATGGATATTTATAGCAGCTTTTTTCATAATTGCCAAAACTAAGAAGCAATCAAGATATCCTTCATTAGGTGAATGGATGAGCAAATCATAGTACATCCACAAAATGGAGCGGATTGAGCACCAAAAAGAAACAAACTACCCCGTCACAAAGACATGGAGGAAAAGTGCATATCACTAAGTCAAAGAAATTAATCTGGAAGGCTACAGGCTGTATGATTTCAATTATTAAATATGACACTGGAAATGGCAAAGATACATAGACAGAAAAATGTTCAGGAATTGCCAAAAGTTGGGGGAGGGAGGTGTGAAAAGGAAGTAAACAGAGAATATTTAAGGCAGGGAACTTGATGCATTATTCTCTAGGGTATTAAATCCACTGCAATGGTGGATACATCCTGTCATGCATTTGTTAAAACCTACAGAATGTACAACATTGAGTGAACTCTAATATAAACTATGCATTTTAGTTAATAAGAACATATCAATATTTACTCATCAAAAGCAAGATTCTAAAAATAGAGGATGGTGGAGGAGGTGCACTTATTTTTTAAAGATTTATGTATTTATGCACAGGCCAGAGGTATGGGGGGGTGAAAGGATTCACCAGAGACAGAGTGGGGAACAGAACAGGAGGACTGACTGAAATACACTGCTGAGGGGAGCAGTGGGCAAGTCACCAGAGGTCTGCTGCTCCATGTGGGTATCTCCCTGGCCAGGGATCGAACTCGTGCTGCAGTGGCTGTGGATTGCTTCATAGGTTGCGTCTTAAACCCTTGTGCCACCAGGGAGGCCTGAGGTGCACATTTTTTTTTTTTTAAAGATTTGTTTATTTATTTATTTATAAACACTGGGTAGTCAGAAGCGGGAGGGTGAGAGAATTCACCAGAGCCAGAGCGGGGAACAGAACAGGCAGACTGATGAAATACACTGCTGAGGGGAGCAGTGGGTGGCAGGAGAGCTCTGTGAGCCATGTGGGACCCTCCTGGTGGGCGGCCGGGGATCTAACCGGTACAGCAGAGACTGCGGGCAGCTTCGCAGCCCAGCGCTCAACCTCTGCGCCACCAGGGGAGGCCCTGAGGTGCGATTTTTGATCAAGTTTTTCTTCAAAGACTTATCTAGAAGTTGCCCAGATTTCCATGTTACTTTTATATTTCTACACAGCCTAAATAAAGACTTTTAGAGTCTAGGCATTTTACAGTGGCTTCCTACAAAAAATTAAGAAGTTTGTAAGAGAGGAAACAGAATAAGTCTGGTGGGTGTCACCTGAATCCACAAGTGCAGAGCCCAAATTATGTAAAGCCATATGTTTAGCCACTTCCAGGTGAGCATGTCACATGCATAGAGACATAATTCTCTGCATTAGCTCACTGAGCTCTGGAATTTGTGAAGGAGTCAGAGTCTCCAGATACTTTTCTTCCATTCTTTCCATCTCTGACTGAAAGATGATTTATAAATATTCATATGTGTACTTCCTCCATCAAAATAGGCAAGTTGACGGGGGAGCAGGATAGAGGAGGCTTTTAGACATCAGCTTGAACTAATGCTGGACAAGGAAATGGACATGTAAAATTTAAGACTGGAGGACACCATAGAGTTTTGTCATGGATGATGTGGTATCATGTCTTTCAACTTTAGGACAAACACATACATACAAGAAGTCATAACATGTGATAGGAACTAAAATGGAGATATTCACAAATATTGTAATGACTCAGAGTATGAGATTTGAAATTAGACTCCATTTCTAATTTCCACTCTGCCACCAGTTACTAATTTCAGGCAAATTGCTTAACATTCTTTAGCTTCAGTTTCTTCATTTGGACAAAGTTCACAGCAATATTCACCTTGATTGAGAAGGAGTAAATTTGATATTTCCTGTTTTTATAACTCACAATAATTGTAATTTGTTGAAAGTATAGAAAATGATGATTTAGGGCCTCCCCTGGTGGCACAGGCGGTTGAGGACCGTGCTGTGAAGCTGTCCGCAGCCTCCGCAGTGCCGGTTCAATCCTTGCCGGCCAGCGAGAATCCCACATGGCAAAGCAGCCCTCTCCTGTCTCGCCCGCTGCTCCCCTCAGCAGTATATTTCATCAGTCTGCCTGTTGTTCCCTGCTCTGTCTCTGGTGAATCCTCTCACCCTCCCATGCATCTGGCCTGTACCCTAGTTCTTGTATAAAATAAATAAATAAATCTTAAAAAAAAAGAAAATGATGATTTAATGCAGTATACATTTTGAAAGGTCTCCAACATTTATCTTTTTTTTGTGAGAATGCAAGTTCTACTCTAGTAAATTCCAGTCATACACTACTATAAACTATAGCCACCATGTTACCCATTGATACTCAGGCTATATTTATCTTATTACTGAAGTTTGTATACTTCTATCAGCCTCTTCCTGTTCTCCCAGTCTCCAGTGCCTGGAAACCACCATTTCCTCTTTGCTTCTATGAATTGACTTTGTTTAGCTTGCACGTAAATGTGATACTATGCTGTACTTGTCTTTTGGTGTTTGGCTTATTCACTTGGCATATAACCCTCTAGGTTCATCCATGTTGTCCCAAATGTCAGGATTTCCTTTTCAAGGGCTGAATAGTATTCCATTGAATGTGTATGCCACATATTTTCTTTCTCTTACATCTGTCAACCAACACATAGGTTGTTTCCATGTCTTGGCTATTGTGAATAATGCTGCAATGAACATGGAGTGCAGATATGTCTTTGAGATAGTGATTTTATTTGTTCTGAGATAGCTGGATCATATGATATGATAGTTCAATTTTCAATTTCTTGTGTAACCTCTCTACTGTTTCCAATAGTGACTGCACCAATTTGTATTCCTATGAACAGTGCACAAGGAATAAATTTTCTCCACATCCTGTTGATGCTTGTTTGCTTTTGACTTTTGAATATGGTCACCTTAGGTGCGAGGTGATATCTCATTACAGTTTGGATTTATATTTCCCTGATGATTAGATTTATTGATAACATTTTCAAGTACCTGTTCACTATTCATCTGTTGATCAACATTTGGATTATCTTTATCTTTACCTTTTGGTGTTTGCAAATAATTCTATGAACATTGGTTTAAAAATATCTGCTCAAATCTCTGCTTTTCATTTTTGGGGTACATAACCAGAAGTGGAATTGTTGAACGTATTCTTGCTTTTAAAATTTTTTTGCTTTTTTGGGTCTCACCGGTGGCACAGCTGTTGAGCGCTGGCTTGCGAAGCTGCCCACAGCCTCTGCAGCGCAGGTTCCATCTCCGGCCGCCCAGTGAGGGTCCCACATGGCGCGCAGACCTCTCCTGCCATGCCTGCTGCTCCCCTCAGCACTGTATTTCGTCTGTCTGCCTATTCTGCTCCCTGCTCTGGTTCTGGTGAATTCTCTCACCCTCCCACACTTCTGACTGTACCCAGTGCTTGCATAAATAAATAAATAAATCTTTAAAAAAAAATTTCTTTTAAGCACTAGCACTATTTACAATAGCTAAGATATGGAAACAAACTAAATGCCCAAAAAAAGATGACTGGATCCCCAAAGGTGGCATATATACACAATGGATACTATTCAGCGATCAAAAAAGATAAACTCATGCCATTCACAGCAACGTGGATGGAGATGGAAGGGATTATACTCAGTGAAATAAGTCATAAGGAAAAAGAAAAATAGCAGATGGTTTCACATATAGAAGAAATATAGGGGAACCAAACAAGGGATCAGGAAAAAAAAAAAGCCAAACTAGCAGGCAAACTATAAATTGCTGACATTAAGCTGCGGAGAGGAAGGGAAAGGGATCAAAACAGGGGAGGGAAGAGCCTAAGAGGCAACGGTGTAAGTTCACGGGTGTCTTGGTGGTGGTAATTTTCTAGGGATTACACCTGAGAGGAGAATGAACAAAGGTGTGAAAAATATATACATTAAAAGTAAAAAATTAGGGCCTCCCCTGATGGAGCAGCGGTTGAGTGCTGGGCTGCAAAGCTGCCCGCAGCCTCTGCAGTGCTGGTTCTATCCCTGGCCCCCAGCGAGGGTCCCCATGGCCAACAGACCTCTCCTGCCTGCCTGTGGCTCCCCTCAGCAGTGTATTTCGTCAGTCTGTCTGTTCTGCTCCCTACTCTGGCTCTGGAGAATTCTCTCACCCTCCTACGCTTCTGACTGTACCTAGTGCTTGTACAAATAAATAAATATTTTTTTTAAAAGTAAAAAATTAAAAAAAATAAAGATTAAAGTTGAAAACAAACAAAAAAATTGCTTTTAAAAATTCTTCACCAGTGCAGCTAAGTAATTTTCCTCAATTATTACTTCTGTCAAAAAAGTAGTCATGAAGCATTTACAACAAGATACTATTAAACAATCTTTACTCTTTGTATAGCTTTACCATTTCTCATTATTAAGTGAAAGATGAATCAGCAGTCGGTCAGTTTCAGAAAAGTAACTATGATCCTTGACTGCAAATGGCTTTGCCTGAAGGAAAGTGAAGTGACGAGAAGCAAATGGAAATGTGTAAAATACTTTTAAAATAAAAGTTCCCAAAAGAAAGGATGAATCCCTATTTCAAATAGAAACCTGTTAAAACTAGAGTAAAATGAAAAGACTCTGAAAGAATACTACAAAGAATCCAAATAAAACCCTGTACACTGCCTCTTCATAATCCACGCATATCCAAAAGCAGCAACAGTGTAACTGTTCTTTCTATGCAACATAAAATCCAGCTTTCCATTTTATACTCAATGTACCAAAAAACAACTAGAAGAATATTTTTTAATATAGAAAATACTTTTATTAAGTGAATTTCCTTATGCCTTAGATACTTTTTAAAAAATGCCATTTGCAACAACATGGATGAGACTGGAAGGGAGCATGCTGAGTGAAATAAGCCAGAAAGAAAAAGAAAAATATCAGATGGTCTCACTTATAGCAGGAATTTAAAAGACCCAAATAAGGGATCAGGAAAAAGCCTAACTATAATGAAGTAAAAATCAAAATCAACAGGCAACTATAAACAGAGACACATTATGGGGGGGTGGGGCGAGAAGGGAGTAGGAGCAAAACAAGGGTGGTGGGAATTTACAGGGACTATAACCAAAATGAAAATGCATACATTGTACATAAATGAAAATTATGTAAAATATATAAAATAATAATAATAATAATAATAATAATAAAGAATGGGATCTGCCCCCATTAAGAAAAAAAAATGAAGTACCACTGTTTTACAGCCTAACCAAAGAATTAAAAGACCTATACTATGAGAACTACAAGACATTTTTGCCCCTTTTTGTTTTATTTTTTATCTATCTATCTATTTATTTATTTATTTGTTTGTTTGTTTATTTTTATATTCCCCATACAATTGCAACCCCGATTTTGACCCCAATCCTTCTTTCCCTCACCCCCCACCCCGCAACAAAGAGTATCTCTGCTTCATAGTTGTTGCTGATTTTTTTCTTTCTTATAGTTACTCGTTTTCCTGGTCCATATTTAGGTTTTCTAGATTCCTGTTACGAGTGAGATCATCCGGTATTTTTCTTTTTCTTTCTGGCTTATTTTGCTGAGCATGATCCCTTCCAGCTCCATCCATGTTGCTGCAAATTGCATGTGTTTATCTTTTTTGAATGCTGAGTAATATTCCATGGTGTATATGTACCACATCTTCTTGATCCAGTCATCTATTTTTGGGCATTTGGGTTGTTTCCAAAGCTTAGCTATTGTAAATTGTGCTGCTATAAACATAGGGGTGCAGGGGCTCTTTGGAATTGATGTTTCTGTGTCCTTTGGGTAAATACCTAGGAGTGGAATTGCTGGATCATATGGAAGCTCTATGTTTAGTAGGTCCAGAAATCTCCACACAGCTCTCCATAGTGGTTGGACCAGTTTGCACTCCTACCAGCAGCGCAGGAGAGTGCCTTTCTCTCCACATCCTCGCCAACAGTTGTTGTTGCTAATTTTTTTAATATGTGCCATTCTCACTGGTGTGAGATGGTATCTCATTGTAGTTTTGATTTGCATTTCCCTGATTACAAGTGACTTTGAACATTTTTTCATATGCCTGTTGGCCATTTGTATTTCCTCTTTGGAGAAGTTCCTTTTTAGCTCTTCTGACCATTTTTTGACTGGATTATTTTCTTTGTTTTTGTTGAGTCTCAGCTCTTTGTAGATTTTTGTGATCAGTCCTTTATCATTAGTGTTGTGTGCAAAAATGTTCTCCCAGTTGGTGGGGTTTCTCTTTGTTTTGGTTATTGTCTCTTTTGCTGTGCAGAAGCTCTTTAATTTGATGTAGTCCCACCTGTTGATCTTTGCCCTCACTATCACTGCATTGGGTGATGTGTCTGTGAAGATGTCTTTGAGGTGAATGCCATGTAGTGTTTCGCCTATATTTCCTTCTACATATGGTTTCAGGTCTTATGTCTAGTTCTCTAATCCATTTTGAGTTGCTTTCTGTGCATGGTGTGAGGTAGTAGTCAAGCTTCATTCTTTTGCATGTGCGACCCAGTTTTTCCAGCACCATTTATTGAACAAACTTTCTTTGCTCCAGTGCATATTCTTTGCTCCTTTGTCAAAGATTAGTTGACCATAGATCCATGGGTTTATTTCTGGGTTTTCTATTCAGTTCCACTGGTCCATGTGTCTGTTCTGGTTCCAATACTAGGCAGTTTTGAATATTATGGCTTTGTATTATAGTTTGAAATCTGGGAAAGTGATGCCTCCATTCCCTTCTTTTTTTTCAGGAGGGTTTTGGCTATTCGGGGTTTTTCATTGTTCCATATGAATTTCATCAATATTTTTTCTATTTCTTTGAAGAATGATATTGAAATTATAATTGGAATAGCATTGAATCTGTAAATTGCTTTTGGTAGGATGGCCATTTTGATAATGTTAATTCTTCTGATTCATGAGCAAGGGATGTCTTTCCATTTCTTTGTGTCTACTTCTATTTCTTTTAACAGTGTTTTATAGTTTTCTTTGTATAGGTCCCTTACTTCTTTTGTTAGGTTTATTCCCAAGTATATGATTTTTTTTTGTTTTAATAATAAAAGGGATGGTTATCTTGATTTCTTCTTCTTCAGATTTATTGTTTGTGTATAGGAAGGTTACTGATTTTTGAGTGTTGATTTTGTATCCTGCCACTTTACTAAACTGATTGATTAGTTTAATCAGTTTTTCTATGGAGTTTTTGGGGTTCTCTGTGTATATTATCATATCATCTACAAATAGTGATAGTTCGACTTCTTCCTTGCCTATTTGGATTCCTCGTATGTCTTTCTCTGTCTTATTGCTCTGGCTAGGACTTCCAGTATTATGTTGAAAAGCAGTGGTGAGAGTGGACATCCTCATCTTGTTCCAGATCTTAATGGGAATGCTTTCAGCTTTTCACCATTGAGAATGATATTGGCTGTGGGCTTGTCATAGACGGCCTTTATGATGTTGAGGTATGTTCCTTGTAGCCCGAGAATTTCAAGTGTGTTTATCATAAATGAGTGTTGTACTTTGTTGAATGCTTTCTCAGCATCTATGGATATTATCATATGGTTTTTGTAATTCTTTTTGTTGACTACATTGATTGATTTTAGGATGTTAAACCATCCTTGTGTCCCTGGAATAAATCCTATTTGGTCGTGGTGAATTATCTTATGGATGTATTGTTGGATTCTGTTGGCAAGGATTTTGTTGAGGATTTTTGCATCAGTGTTCATTAGGGAGATTGGCCTATAATTTTCTTTTCTTGTGCTGTCTTTATTGGGTTTTGGTATTAGTGTAATGTTGGCTTCATAGAATGTATTTGGTAGTATTCCTTCTTTTACAATTTTTTGAAAGGGTTTGTGTAGGATAGGCACTAATTCACTGCTGAATGTTTGGTAGAATTCATTTGTGAAGCCGTCTGGGCCTGGGCTTTTGTTTTTGGGGAGTGCTTTGATTACTGCTTCAATTTTGCTGTTTGTAATTGGTCTGTTTAGTTGTTCTATTTCTTCTTTGTCCAGCTTTGGATGATTATATCGTTCTAGGAATTTGTCCATCTCTTCTAGCTTGTTAAATTTGTTTGCATATAAGTGTTCATAGTAATCTCTTATTATTCTTTTGATTTCTACTGAGTCTGTTGTGATTTCTCCTCTTTCATTTATAATCCTATTTATACATGTTTTTTCCTGTTTTTTCTTTGTGAGCCTTGCTAGAGGTTTGTCTATTTTGTTTATTTTTTTCAAAGAACCAACTTTTGCTTTCATTGATCTTTTGGATTGTTTTTTTTTTTAATTTCTAATTCATTTATTTCTGCTTTGATTTTTATTATTTTCTTTCTTCTACTGGCTTTAGGGTTTTTTGTTGTTCTTTTTCTAGTTCTTTGAGATGTGAGGTTAGGTTGTTTCTTTAAGTTCTCTCTTGTTTGTTCATGTGAGCCTGTATTGCTATATATTTTCCTCTTATTACTGCTTTTGCTGCATCCCATACATTCTGGAAAGTGATGTCCTCCTTGTCATTCAATTCAAAGTATTTTTTAATTTCTTCTTTGATCTCCTCATTAGTCCAGTGGTCTTCCAGTAGTGTGGATTTCAATCTCTGTAAAGTGGGAAGGCTCCTTGTTTTCTTTTCATGATTTATTTCTAGCTTGATGCCTTTATGATTGGAGAAGATAATTGGAATGATTTTGATTTTCATCTATCTGTTGATGTTTGTCTTGTGGCCCAGTATGTGATCGATTCTGGAGAATGATCCATGTGCACTTGAGAAAAATGTGTACTCAGATTTTTTTGGGTGCAGTGTCCTATAGATGTCTGTTAAGTCCATGAGTTCTATGTCTTTATTTAGGGCTCTAGTGTCTTTGTTTATTTTTTGTCTCATTGATCTGTCCATTGGTGAGAGTGGGGTATTGAAGTCTCCCACTATATATGTATTTTCTTTAATCTCTGTTTTCAGAGCTGATATATGTTGAGTATATGAGTATATTTGGTGAGTATATGTTGATGAGCATTATATCTTCCTGATGTATTGTCCCCTTGATCATAATATAGTGTCCATCTATATCTCTCTTAACTTTTTTTAATTTGAAGTCTATTTCATCTGATATAAGTATGGCTGTTCCTGCCTTCTGTTTTGGTCCATTTGCTTGTGGGATTGTTTTCCACCCTTTTACTTTCAGTCTGTGTTTATCTTTTGTGGTTAAATGTGTTTCCTGGAGATAGCAGAAGGTTGGATTTTGTTTTTTAATCCAGTCTACTACTCTGTGTCTTTTTACTGATGATTTTAATCCATTTACATTTAGAGTTAATATTGATATGTTGGCATCTGTGTTTGCTGTTTTGTTTGTCTTTTTTGTGATTTTATTCCTTGCTTTATTCTGTTCTTCTTGTCCATTCCTCTGTTGGTTTTGACATTAGGACTTCTTGTAGAATTTTTTTGAGTGGGGGTTTAGTTTTAATGCATTTCTGGAGTTTCTGTTTGTCTGAGAAGGTCCATATTTTTCCTTCATAGAGGAAGGAGAGCTTTGCAGGGTAAAGTATTCTTGACTGGCATTTGTTGTCTTGAAGTTTTCTGAACATGTTACTCCATTCTCTTCTTGCCCATAATGTTTCTTCAGAGAAGTCAGAAGTTAACCTGATTGGTTTTCCCTTATAAGTTATCTGTTTCTTCCCTCTTGCCAGTTGCATTATTTTTTCCCTGTCTTGGACTCTTGCAAGCTTTACTATTAGGTATCTTGCCATAGCTTTCTTTTGATTATGGTAATTGGGAGTTCTTCTCGCTTCTGAACTACAGGACATTTTTAAAGGATTTAGATAGAAACATAAGATTAAAGACATTCCATGTTTATGGATAGGGATAATCAACAAAATCAAAATGACTGTTCTACCTAAATCTATAAATAAATTTAATGCAAGCCATTTGAAAACACTATTTTTTAAAGAAATTGAAGAAAAAAATATAGAAATTTACATGAAAGCATAGAGGTCTCAAATAGACAAAGTAATCCTGAGGAAAAAGAGGGGAAAATGGGAACATCACATTATATGACTTTAAACTTACTAGAAAGCAACATTAAACAATATGGTATTGGAATAAAAATGGACACATGGATCAATGGGACAGACTTGAAAGCCCAGTAATAAAGCCACATACATATCAATTCTTAACTTGCAATCAGGAGTTAGGACTACACAATTGAGAAAAAAAGAGTAAAAATGAAAATATTACATGGCCCAGAAGTCCCACCCTTGGGCATCTATCCATAGAATATGAAAACATCAACTAAAAAAAATTGTATACTCTATAATTTTTATTGCAAAACTATTTGCAATAGCTAGAGCATGGAAGCAAACTAAATGCTCATCAACAGAAGACTGAGTTAAAAAGATATGGTTTCCAAACTATGGAATACTATTTGGTCATAAGGAAAGATAAAATGCTGCCATTTACAGAAAAATGGAAGGAATTCAAGGGAATTATGTGTAGTAAAGCAAGTCAGAATGACAAAGACAAATATTGGAAATTTACATAGTGGACAATTTGACAAAGTAAAATACACAAAGTTAAAGACACAGACTACTATGGCCTACTATACGAAATTTATCTAAAAAATCAATGAAATCAAGAACTGGTTCTTGAAAAGTAAAACCAAACTGATAAACCTTTAGGGAAGGTCACTAAGCAAAAAACAAGAGAAAACCCTAATAAAAAGACCAAAAATCAAAGTGAAAAATTTGCAACAGATAATAAAGGAATACAAAGGATCATAAAAGACTACTATGAAGATCTATACACCAACAAATTGGACAATATAGAAAAAATGTACAAATCCTTAGAATTGCACATATTTCAAACACTGAATGAGGAAGAAATAGATAACTTGAACAAACCAATCATGAGGAAATAAATTGAAACAGTAATCAAAATTCTCCAAAATCAAAATCCCAGAACCACATGGCTTCATTAGAAAATTCTACCAAACTTTCATAGAAGATCTAATAACTAGCCTTCTCAATTTTTTCCAACAAAATTGAAAGAGAAGAAACATTTTCCAACTCATTTGATGAGGTCAACATTACTCTGATTCCAAAACCAGACAAGGACATCACAAGAAAAGAAAACTACAGACAGCATCTCTTATGAATTTAGAGGCAAATTTTGCACAAAAATCTTGGGAAATTAAATTCAACAATACATTAAAAAAATCATACATAATGACCAAGATGAATTTATTTTGGTGATGTCAGGATGGCTCAACATCCACAAATCAATCAATGTAATACAACAACAAAAGGAAAGATAAAAAATCATATGATCATATCAGCAGATACAGAAAAAGCATTTGAGAAGATTCAATGCCAATTTATAATAAACCCCTCTATAAAATGGGTATAGAAGGAATGTACCTTGACATAATAAAGACCAGTTATGACAAATTCACAGCTACTAGCATAATTAATGGTGAAAACTGAAAACTTTTCCCTTTAAATCAGGAGCAAAACAAGCATGTCCACTACCACCACTATAGCTCAACATAGTCCTAGCCAGAACAATAAGGCAAGGAGAAGCTATAAAAGGTGTCCAAATTTGAAAGGAGGTCAAACTACCACTACTTTCAGATAACAGGTTAATGCACATAGAAAACAAGCAAAGATTTCACTGGCTAACTATTAAAAACAATAAATGAGGTGATCATGATGAAGTGATAAGATACAAAATCAGAATACATAATGTTACTTCTGAGTTCTGTGAGCTATCAACAATTTTGCAAAGTAATCAAATATTAGGAAGTAATCAAATATGGAAACCTCTTATTTATAATTAATCATTCAGAAGCAGAGGTCAATAAACTGGGTTTGTGACCAATAGTTGTAGCCTAAGGACAGGGTGGCTGGAACCTCCAATTTGTAGCCAGTGGATTGGAAGCACAGGCCATAGCCTGGGCTTTCCACTGACATCCAAAGAGCAGGGTGGTCTTGGGTAAAATGAGTCCTTTTGTTGTGGAATTTGATACTATCTTTGGGTAGAACATGTCAGAATTGAGATGAATTCAGTTGAACTCTCAGATAACCTGCTAGCATCTGAGCATGCTTATTTGTAGTTATGGGGAAGCTCCTCTCCCCACATGGGAAATTGGTCTCAGGACACAAATTTATCTAATGTGCTTATTTGCTATTCCTATATGTCTTGGTGAAGTGTCTGTTCAAATCTTTTGCCTATTAAAAAGATTAGGTTGCTAGTCTTGCTATTATTGAGTGGCAAGTGTTCTTCACTATTTTCTGGACACTTGCCCACTGTCAAATAACCACATTGTGATACTGTCTCCCTACCCGGGGCTCTCTTTATCTCTATAAACATTACTCTATGAAGTGCACAAGTGTTAACTTAAATGAAGTAACATTTGTCATTTTTTCCTCTAATGACCTATTTTATGTGTGTGGTTTATTTTAGGAATCTATGCAAGATGGATGTTATTCCAGATCCAGAGATTTTTCCTATGTTTTCTTTTAGAAGTTTTATAGTTTTTGCATCTTATATTTAGTTGTTTGATCTAATTAATATGAACTTTTGTATGTGGTACAAAGTTACAGTTGAGATTAATTTGATTTTTTAAGTATATGCAGTCATTATTAATGATTTTATGAAAAGACTATACTTTCACTAATTCCTTGATAATTCTGTTGAAAATCAATTTATTACATATATATGTGGTTTCATTTCTGGATTCCATGTTTTGTGGCATGGTTTATAGCTACATGTCAGGATTTTATTGTTACTTATTGCAGTTTATAGTACTGATTGAAGCTTTATAGTAATTATAGTAAATATTAATGCAAGTTGCTGCACCTCCCCCTGCAGTGACCTTTAGGGTTAACCTTCCCTAGGTCCGGCTGGGCAACCAGCGCGCAGGGGGAGAACAGCATAACACCCTGAAGCAGAGGAAGTACAGTGGAAGTTCCCTGAAAAGGCAGAAGCTTATCAAAAGATAAGGACCACCAGGAACCACTACAAGAATGCTAAAAATCTTATCCTGTCTTTCTAGAACTACAAACTTTAATCCCTTATTTGTCTTTCTAAACTTCCTTCTTTCTTCTATAAAAGTCATTGCTTGTTATGTAGATCACCTCCCTGATGGTGATCGACTGAGCCCATGAGCAAGCTGATTTCATTGATATTCATTGTCCCTGTGCTTTTGGAAAACATATATATATTGGTCACAAACTCAAAGAAAATTACACTCAGATTTTCACTGTTGAAGTGTGTCTGTTTGTCATTTCTTTCACCGACGCCCTGACCACCCTGCATGCTTCTCTCAACCCTGAGGTCCGCGGCACAAGTCCTCCAATTTTGTTAGACAATTTCTACAGAAAAACCCTTCGGGATTTTGACTGGCATTCTGTTGACTCTATGCGCTAATTTAAGCACAATTGATTTCTTAAGACTATTGAATCTTCTAATCTATGAATATAGCATATCCCTACACTATGGCTTTTAACATGTCTCTCAGCTGTGCCTGTGGTCTTCAGTGTATGGCCTTACACATACTTTGTTTAATCTAGCTCTAGTTATTCTATATTGTTTGATGCTGTTGCAAATGGTATTGCCTTTCAAATTCTAATTTCCAAATACTCATTATTAGTATATAGTATTCTTTTTTTTTTTTTTTTTTTTTAAAGATTTATTTATTTATTTATTTATTCATACAAGCACTGGGTACAGTCAGAAGTGCAGGAGGGTGAGAGAATTCACCAGAGCCAGAGCGGGGAGCAGAGCAGGCAGAAGGACCGAAGTACACTGCTGAGGGGAGCAGCGGGCGGCAGGAGAGGTCTGCGCGCCATGTGGGACCCTCCTCTGGTGGCCGGGGAGCAGCCGGGGATCGAACCGGCACTGCAGAGGCTGCGGGCAGCTTCACAACCCAGCGCTCAACCGCTGCGCCACCGGGGAGGCCCCAGTATATAGTATTTCAATTAGCTTGTGTATACCAGCCTTGTATCCTATAACTTCCTTAAACTCTTTTATTAATTGTAGTAACTTTTTCACAGATTTCTTAGCATTTTGTGCAAGGCTGAGCATGTCAGTGGTTAAACAAGAGATGAAATGTCAGAAGAGGAAGAAATAAACAGAAAATATTATAAAGCAAATAAATTTTCACAAATTCAGTAAATGTCACCAAAGTACTATGAAGAGCCTTAAAGGAATCTGACAAAATTGTGAAAGAACAAGGATATAAACATCATTATAGAAAAGATTATAAATATGGAAGATGATAAGGAGAACCGACTTGCACGTATTAAAGAAGATACAAACTGATGGCGTACAAAGAGAATGACATATAACACAGATTACTATGTTCCAATTTAGATATATATATTTTATTTATTCTCTTATGTTGTCTAAATGATCTTTTGTAGAAGCAGCTGCAGTGTAACACTGAAGTTAGATTTACTTGGTTCAAATTATTGCTCAATTTGTCACTAGCTCTGTGGCTTTGGAAACATTGTTTATCTCATATGCACCATTCAGTTATCTCATTTGTAAAGTGGAAATAATAATCGTAGCCATTTAGAATTGCTGATATCAAAATTATACCCCTAGAGGAAGGGCTTAATATTGTACCTGGTACAAAAGGAACTTTCAATAATGTCATCTATTACAATTAAATTTCTTTCCTTGATCTCTTGTGTTTCAACTAAGAATGTGTCTGAAATTATAAATAAATAATTCTTATCCAGTTGGCTTAATAAGAGAAAACTGACTGGATCTTGAAGATCTGGGGTAATGAGTTTACTCAAAGTTAAAATTAACATGTTCAAAGACAGTTTCTCTTTCTCCCTCTCACTTTTGGCAATCAGTCTTTTTGCTGTTGGCTCCATTCTCAGGCAAGAGCTCCCCTTGTGGTTATAAAATGGTTCCCAGCAGTTTCCAGGACTTCATTTTTCATTTACATGGAAATAAAAGAGCAAAGGGTTTTTCCTAACCCAAATGTTGTACAGAAATAACAACCTCATTATGAGTTGACTGACTTAGGTCACAGGTCCATTCCTGAACCATTCTGGTCCATTCCTGAAATATTATCCCTGGAGTTGGGGTGATGGGGGGAGAGGGCATTTTCTTTTAAACATTTTGGTTTCCTGAAAGCAGGGTGGGTAGTGTTACCAAAAGAAGAGGAAGTGGAGGCCTGGCAGTCAAACCAGCAAATATCTGTGGCAAACCCTATCTCACCCCCATTGTCTCTTCTAAACAGAGATCACAAGGTTTCTACATCATGTGGGTAACCACTCTTTATCTACTTTCTCGGGTAATTCCTCTATTTCCTTGAGGTAATTTCTCTCTCTCTCTCTCTCTCTCTCTCTCACACACACACACACACACACAGTGTTTTAATATATTAGCCCATGCTGGTTTCCTTATAATTATTACTCATCTTCAAATGGAAGATAACCACTTGCTAAAAATAAATACATAAATAAAATAATAAATACTGTGGTTAAGAGTGGTTGAGGATAACAGCAAAGTCTTTCAAGTCACAAGGTCTGTGTTTCAGACTAGCAATAACCGTTTCCCCTCCTTCTTTCACCCTACTTCACCTTCAGAGGTCTCCCTTGGCTAGAAGATGGAGTCTTCTTGCTTTCCCTCTCCTGTTCCCTCATCTATAGATACCTCACCCCACCTACCTCCTCCTGCCCCTCACAGCAGACACATGGCAGGTCAGCACTATTTTTTCTTCTACTGCACCCTTCCTGCATCCTTGGGTGTCACCCAGGGTCTCACAAAGGACATTCCTTCTTTCTCACGTCCTTATACCCATACAGCTCGACATATGAATCAAAGGAATTTTTAAGTTGTTGGTGACATGAACTTTTGGGGAAATTGGTTATCCTGGTCTAGGTACTAAGGGTTGGCTCTCTGGACTCTTTCTTCATCTTAGTCTAGACTTCACAGTATTTGGCAGTTAAGCCTCCTAGTTTGTGGCTTGTGGTTGTGTTCGTTTCCATGTTTCATTGAAGATAGATTATTTTCCCTTTACTTTTTTTGTTTGTTTTTGGTGGAGCTTGAGGGAGCAGAAAAGAGTAAAAATTCCACTGTTCCCTCTTCTTGAACCAAAAATCTTCTTCAGAATTATTGCAGTCTATTCGATATTTTCAGCTGGATATTTCCCAGATACATCAAAACTAATGTAAAAAAAGCAAAAACATATTCCTTCTTCCTTGTACTGCAATTCTTTCCTTCAATTTTTCTTACCTCAGGAAGAGACACCACTGCTTCAGATGCACTGCCGCTGGAACTCTGGAGAGGCTCTCCCTCTCACCCCAAACACACAGTGGCTGCCAGATCCTGTCTATTTTACCTGGTTTATGACTGTCAAATCCATCTCCCTTTCTTGCTGCCCATTTCCATTGCTTGAGTTCTAGACATCTTGGTTCTTGGCTATCCTACCTAAGTAGCCTGATCTCCTGGTCTTCATTCCTATTCTCTTCTTATCCAATAGAAATATTGAGCTAGAGGAGGATGGGGTGGTTTAACCAAGAGCCATTTAAGATGATCTTAAGCCAGTCCCAGTGTCTCCCCTCAAGTACATATAGGAAATCAAGAGAAGTATCTTTGAGCCATTCCTTTCCAAGACATCCCGCTTGGTAATTTCTTCTCCTTTTCAAGGTGGAATTTGATGTTGTCTGGGACATTTCCTGACTGTGCTAGAGGACTAGAGAATAAGGGAGGGAGATAAAGGAGGTGTGCAGAAGAACTGCCTCTTTTAAATATGTTCTTCAACAGGTTCATATAAGTCATCAGCCAGTCTCTGTTACCTGGTCAACTTTATAATATGACAAAGTCCACTTTTATTCCTTGGAAGAATGACACGTTTAACTGTTTTAAAAAATAAAGGGCTCATGGTTCTAATTTTCTAATGAACTTGTCTGTGTTTTAGCCATGATTTCAGGAAGGTGGAGTCCTGGTCCAGCTTTGAGGAGTTCAGCCTGAACAGTTAAAGGGATGCATGACAAAGTGTTTCTTATTTCAAGAGCTCAGTGAAAATTATTAGTAGAGGACACCTAGTGGTGTGTGGTGGAAATTCACTTATTCTAATAATAGCACATTGCACATTAATAGTACTATAACAGGATCTTATAGCCCAATATAACATGGGCACGATAAGACAACAAAGTTCAAACCAAACCCGACAGTAGGTCTAATTGTATTGGTCAATAGAAGCTAACTGCGGTAACAGGTAACCTCTAAACTCATAGCGGCTTAATACACTGCACTTAATACACTTAATACACTGCATTGCTGTAGTTAGTACAGCACCCTGACAAAAAGGGGCAACTATCCCTCCTTTTTCCATTCTTTTTTCTTAAAAAATTTTCTTTTAATTTGATCTGTGCTTTGGGTGATCATTGGTGGTTACAGAAATCTGCTATTTAACTTACGTATATTTCAGTGAGAGCAATTTAAAACACGGAAAGTTGTCTGAAAAGTAGAATGGTAAGAATACTGTTGAGTATAATATGACATTCGTGTCTCATTTTCCCCGGGCCAGAACCATCCACATATCTCACAATTTGGAAGGACAACTAAGAGGCAGAATGTGGAAAGAGGCCCTTCTGAGCATCCCAACCAGCATCACTTTTAATCTCAGGGGTAACTTTCTGGAAAGCATTTCAGGCCTGGGAAATGAAGAGCTGAGCTGCCAACAGAGATCCTCTTTGCAAAGTTTAGTAGTTGGTAGCAATGGCACAAAATTTTGCACACGTTTTTTCCCTTGGCACAATTAAAAATTATATTTACAGAAGCATTTTCCTCATCTCATTATATCAAGAGAAAATCTTTCTGGCTTTGGGCATAAAATCAATAACCAATCTTAAATACTGAATTGAAGCAGCTTCCCATCTGTATCTGTCATAATGAGAATACATTATCAAAGTGATGAAGAACCTTTCAAGAGACCAATGACCTTGTAATGTTGCTTCTCACTAACCATGACTGGCACACCTTTATCCCAGAAACACTCTTCTTTCCTCTGGTCCTCCCACTGTGCAAAGCATGTGGATCTCTATGAGTAAATTGAAAAATTCGCCTCTGCCTTTCTTCACTAGTAACTCCTTTCTCTGCTCCAGCCCTCCTTGGGTGGAAGGAAAAATCTCAGTCCTATTGGTGAGGTTGTGGAGAAAAGGAACTCTCCTGCACTGCTGGTGGGAGTGCAAACTGGTCCAACCACTATGGAGGTTTCTTGACCTACTAAACATAGAGCTTCCATATGATCCAGCAATTCCACTCCTAGGTATTTACCCAAATGACACAGAAACATTAATTCCAAAGGGCACCTGCATCCCTATGTTTATAGCAGCACTATTTACAATAGCTAAGCTATGGGAACAACTCAAATGTCCCAAAATAGATGACTGGATCAAGAAGATGTGGTACATATACACCATGGAATACTACTCAGCAATTAAAAAAGATAAACACATGCAGTTTGCAGCAACATGGATGGAGCTAGAAGGGATCATGCTCAGCGAAATAAGTCAGAAAGAAAAAGAAAAATACCAGATGATTTCACTCATAGCAGCAATTTAGAAAACCTAAATAAGGGACTAGGAAAAAGACTATTTAATACAAAGTAAAAATCAACAAGCAACTATAAACCAGAGACACACTGGGGGGGGGCGGCGGAGGAAGGACTAGGGTCAAAATAAGGGGGGGTGCAATTGTAGGGGGAATATAACCAAAATGAAAATGCATACATTGTGCAAAGATGAAAAATGATGTAAGAATTATATAAAATAAAATATTAATTAAAAATGAAAAAATAAAATAAATCTTAAAAAAAAGAATAGCAAACAGAAAAACCACATTACCTATCAATGGCTGCCTCTTTGAGAGGGAATGGGGTTCCCCATTTTCTAACAGGTCATCCAGTTGAGAAAAACACAAGAAAACCTGCTCTGCTAAGAAGTGGATCCGGATGTTTCCAGGGAAGACCAGTGACCAGGTGTCAGGCGCTAAGGAGAGCATTTCCTTCCTCATTGTATGCTTACACAGTCTGCCACTGAAAATTGATGTTTTTGCTAGACAGGAATGTTTATGTTTGATTTAGTAGGCTCACTAAAGCAGCAGGAGTGCCCACATCGCCCATTTGTGTGTACCGCCCACTGCTATACTCCAAGCCTCCGGAAGAGAACATTGTCCAGCACATGGCAGGTGTCACAGCGTCTTTGTTTCTGAATTTGTTTCTGAGGTGAAAGTGGTTTACATTGTGGCTTGTATCTTTGGCGTATAGGATCCCCCACAGGCGCTGATCGGGGGGATGAGCACCTAGCTATGTAGGCCAGTTCATGCCCCACGTGAGCTGCTGTTCCTGCTGTGTGTGCTTTCATTCCTCAATGTCTCTTGAGTAAATGAAACCAAGTCACCCTGGCACTGAAATTCTGTTCTTGCCTTTTTCCTGGGGTGTTAGCTTGCCTCTAACACAATGCACTGAGTGTCCCTGCCTACTGGCCTCCACCGTGGGATGAGGGGTTGTGGGGTGAGACAGACACTTGGCCTGGAGAACTCCATGTCTGCACTGTGGGGGCTGCAGCAAGAGGCAGCTGTTTGGCACATGCATGCATGCTCCAGAAGCGTCTGCATGTCAGGGCCTGACAGATGGGTGGTGGGGGAGGTCTGTGGGGTGGTGAGAGTATTACATCACCATCTTGTTTGAAACTGCAAACACATGCTGGTGATGAATAGCATCCCGGCTCCTCATCAGTTTTCTAATTGTTGAATGATCTGCAAATACGCCCCTGATGCTCTGCAAATTCCTGTTTCTAAGCTTGGTGACACGCACCCCTGAGGACACATCAGCTCAAAGGGAGGCCCGGGGAGCCCAGTCTGTTTCCATCTTACTCTGGTCCACAATGGGGTTCACGGGGATTCGTCCAGGAACTCAAGATGGGAGGGCTGGTGCAGAGGCAGAGAGGAGACTGGAGGAGTGGAGGTTAAAATGGAGTGGACACCAGCCATGCCTTCAACCATCTTTCTTGGGCTGCTGTTCTCTCATTTCCCTTAGGATCTTTTCAGAAAAAACATCCTTTGAGTCTGTCTTTATTGCCTGGTCACTGGAAAGTCAAGCAACCTTGCCCACCGCCTATGTCCAATTCCCTGCTAAGGTAGGGAGGACAGTGCAGCTTCCCAGTACCATGGTGGCTTTTATGGGCCAAATTGGCCAGGCCATGGTGCTCACCTATGAGAAAACATTCTGATGCTTCTGGGAGGGTGTTTTTGGATGAGGTTAACATTTATTTACTTTCTTATTATCTAAGGAGTGACAAGATTTTAATGGCTTTTAGGTCAAAATGTTTCTATTCAGAGCACCTTTAAAAAGCAGAAGAGAGGGCATCCCTGGTGGCACAGGGGTTAAAGTGTCAGCACTATCAAGCTATGGCCAGCCACTGCTGTCTGAGTTCGATCCCCTCTAGGGAGCTGACCCACATGGCACAGCAGACCAATCCTCTCTTGCCCACCGCTCCCCTCAGCAGTGTATTTCAGTAGATCTGCCTGTTCTGCCCCCTGCTCTGGTGAATCCTCTCATCCCTGCCCTCATCACCCCCCTTCTCCCGCACCTCTGGCTTATATCCCAGCTCTTGTGTGCATAAATAAATTTAAAAAAGAAAGAAAAAGCAGAAGACAGTTTTGTAAACAACCATTTCAGGATCATTTTGGAAGGTTCCAGCAGGGAATCACAGTTTGAAGGTGGGGCCAGACATAACCATGTCACTTTTCTCTCCAGGTGTGCAATAGGACCACAGGCAGGAAACACACTGATACCTCCCTGGAGAAGTGTGTCACCGAGTTGATCATGAGAATCATCAGTGGCTTCTTCAACTCCTCCTTCTCAGACAACAGCACCAGCCTCCAGGTAGCTCCCACAGGGGGTTTCTGTGTGGGGTGTGCACCTCCTGTGAGAGGGAGAAAGCGCTCATCTCATCAGGCATCATTTCCTGCACATCTAGGATCCCTCGCTCCTTTCTGAGTTTCCCAAATGTCATTTTAAAGACAGAGGCTCATCTTCAAATGGGATTATCCCTGAGCTCCCTCTGACCCTAACAAGGGTGTTCATAGCTGCAGTTTGACTGTCAGTGTTGAGAAAAACAAGATTTTTCAAAATGGAGAAACATTTGGTGTCACTAATTCCTCCTTAGTGATTTATCCTGAATTAGCAGGGATATATATATATCAAGATTTTCTTTAAAAAATGTTTAGGAGGGCCTCCCCTGGTGGTGCAGCAGTTGAGAGCTGGACTGCGAAGCTGCCCGCAGCCTCTGCAGTGCCGGTTCGATCCCCGGCCGCTGGCGAGGGTCCCACATGGCACGCAGACCTCTCCTGCTGTGCCCGCTGCTCCCCTCAGCAGTGTATTTCGTCGGTCTACCTGCCTGTTCTCCACTCTGGCTCTGGTGAGTTCTCTCACCCTCCCGTGCTTCTGACTGTACCTAGTGCTTGTATAAATAAATAAATCTTTAAAAAAAATGTTTAGGAGATCAGCATTTAAATTGGTGAATACTGGATGAATCAGATTGTCCTCCACAATGTGGGTGGGCATCTCTGATTAAAGGTCTGAATGGAGTAAGATTTGAACCATGGTATTAAGTTTTTCTGAAGTTCCAGCCTGCCCTATAGATTTTAGACTTGCCAGTATCCTTAACAACGTGAGCCACATTCTTACAATAAATTTCTCTCTATGTACATACATATCCTACTGGTTGTGTTACTCTGGAGGAGCCTAAGACAATGGAGTATGAGCTACACAGGGGCCTGGGAGAAGCAGCAAGAGCAACAATTACGCAAAGCAATGTCTCTTCCAGCAGGAACTTCTGTGCTCCAGGGAGTTGCGGTGTGGGGACAAGGGAAGAGGACAGTCAAGAACTCAGGGTCCACTTCTGAGAAACTTGAGCCATCATCACTAACCACAGCATATTCTATAGAGGTTTAAATAGCACAGTCTCAAACTCCTAGTTCAACAATATGTTCCCTAGGATATTAAGATATTATTTTCTTTTTATTAATAACAGCCAAGGAAATAATTTGTGTAAACTACAGTCACCTAGAATGAATATGGCATGGCCAACAGCTAATGAAACTTTCTATTTTGTACTATTTTGAGACAGTTTTATAGACAATATGTCGTATTTAGGAGGAAGTAATGGATTTTTCTCATAAGAAACATAGGGAAAGGTAGAGAATAATTTCCATGAAACCATGTAAGCATTAGGATTTTCATCAATCAGAATAATAATCCTTGGAAATCACTTTATCGATCACCAAAGAAATGGAAGATACCTTAACGGACTTTGTTTGAGTCCAAGTTCTAAAATGTAAACAATAGAAATAAATGCTGTATAATTAAAGCATAAACTATTTTATTTTGTTAAAGGGTAAATGTCATATTTGGAGAAAATAACTTCAAGGCTTAAGACTGGCATAGAATTAATGTCTAGAAGGAATCTATAAATAATAAAAAATGTGGAAAAACTAAAAGAAAAATGGATACAGGATATGAATGCAAATTCACCAGAGAAGTAGCTAACACCTATAAAAAGTAAAAGAAGTGAACTTGTAATCAGGGAAATGAGCAGCACTCTTCACTGGAAAAGTAAGAGTGGCAGAATGCTCCCTCAGGGGTGTGCAGCCGGATAGAGCCACTCTTTGTATCTTGCATGATCTGTCAATCATCCTCACCAGGTAAACTTCAGAGAGAACACCTATGTCCACACAGGAGCATTGCTTATGGTATCAGTGAGTTGGAAGCAACCTTATTTTTCATAATCAGGAGAAAGGATAAGTAAAAACTGATTGAAGACTGTTATGTTTCACTCCGTGGCAATGTTATAGGTACACACAGAAACACAGATCTTTAAAAACACATAATCCTAGACCAGTGGATTCATTTTTCAAATATAATAATATATGATATGATATAAATTATGTTTGTGTATATATATATATATGTATATATCATGCTATGTGTATACACACACACACATACACATCCCTGCATGTATACCGAGACATTAAAGTAAGTTTCTTTGGTGGTGGCAATGGGGAGAATGAGGGAATCAGAAAATGCAACAGTGAAATAAAACAGAACAGTTTTATAAGATAGCCAGTATAGGAAAATAATTGAATCAATTTTTGTTTGAACTTGAGGTTCAAAAGAAAAATCTGTAGAAGGATATTGGCTAGATTTATGAATTCCTAGGAAGAATAGTCACCCTTGGTGGCTATGAGATCTGGAAAAATACCCCAAGCATATCCCAGATCCAGTACAGTGAGGGGCACTTAGGTTGGTGCCTGCCCGGCTGGCTTGGGAGGCAGCATGCCCCTCCCCTGGCCTCCTCCACAGGACCTCTGCACCGTTGGTTCATCAGCTTTGTCTTCTTGGTTCAGCAAGAATCCTTTCCATTGCCTAACTTGATCTTGGTCAAAAGTCAGAAGTGAGAGTGTATTTGGTCAAAGGGTGGATTTGGTGTGCCTGTCACATGTCCATAAGAGAAATGACAGGTCTCCACCAGGAATCTTAAACATCAAGGCCAACTTTCCAGAAACAATAAATCATCCAAGCATAGAACTGGAACAAGGGAAGAAGACGGCTTACTCCCCTGACAGCTGGGGGTCATGTGGATGCTGGTGAGCGGATCCTAACCAGTGGATCCTAACTTGGGATTTCCAGAGGGACATCTGATGTTGGGAATAAAAATGAGATGGAGAGATGGTAGGTGAACCTGCGTCACTGGCAAATTATGTCAAAATAATAACAATATGTGATTTCACCTTGAGGATGAAAAACAGCTTGTGAAGGCATTGTTGTCCTTTTTCTCTGGGATGCTGCGAAATAAACAACTTTATTTTTCTTTCTTTCTTTCTTTCTTTCTTTCTTTCTTTCTTTCTTTCTTTCTTTCTTTCTTTCTTTCTTTCTTTCTTTCTTTCTTTCTTTCTTTCTTTCTTTCTATTTAACCTCATTGTTTATTTTTGTGCAGTATATGCTTTCTCCTCTCAGGTGTCGTTCCCCTAAAATTCCCACCACCAATTCTCCTATGCACTATCACACACAGGCCCTGTGCTCTTCCCTCCCCTGTTCTGATCCCTCTCCCTCCCCTTCCCCTGCTGTATGTATATATCTGATTTACAGTTGCCTGCTAGTTTTGTTTTCTGACTCCTTGTTTCATTCTCTTATATTCCTCCTATAAGTGAAACCATCCATTATTTTCTGTTTCCTTCTGGCTTATTTCACTGAGCATGATCCCTTCCAGCTCCACCCATGTTGCTGCGAATGGCATGAGTTTATCTTTTTTGATTGCTGAGTAATATTCCATGGTGTATATGTACCACATCTTCTTGATCCAGTCACCTATTTTTGGGCATTTGGGTTGTTTCCATATCTTAGCTATTGTAAATAGTGCTGCAATAAACACAGGAGTGCAGGTTTCCTTTTGAACTAATGTTTTTTTGTCCTTTGGATAGATTCCAAAGGAGGAGTAGAATTGCTGGGTCATATGTCTACCCTATAATTTTTATTCCCCCTGCAAAGGAGACCTAGAAAGGAGAAAATGGTGATGCTCAAAATAATTAAATATGTTTGAAATAATTATATATATTCTGCTAAGGGGCTACACAACATGATTTATTTAAATAAGTTGTCCTAGTGTCTTTCCTCTTCCTGTCACATGAAACTTGATACCTTCCTCCACACAGTCAGCTGCTCTAAGATAGGGTTGCTGTGTGTGTACCTTCACACAGGTGTGCATACAGGGGTGTGTAGAAGCAAATGTGTGATCATCATCTAGAGACCTGGCAAACATCAGATTAATTCAGATGGTTCAAAGGAAAGACCTGTATAGGGGATAAGGAGACATACTACAGAGGACAAGAAAGGCAGGGGGCCTTGAAGATATCAGAAATGAGAGCAATTATTCCTTGAGACATGAGGGAAAATTGTGACCAGGGCTGGTGGGGGCTGTGACTTAGGGGACACAGCTGACACCAGACATGATGGAGACAGGCAGGGAGGAAACAGAGAGGAAGATGACATTTCATTTCTTCTGCCTTCCAAAATCTGTCAGTGCTTTCCCTTGGCCAAAGCCTACCAGACAGGCAGGAAAAGGTAGAGAATAGGTCTGAACGAGGACATGCAGAGAGTGGTGGAGTCACCAGTTTTGCCACAGAGCATCCATTTTGCCTTTTATTTAGATGCCCCTAATATCCAAGAGACACAGGCCCATTGGCTACCAAATGGTGATGCAATAATGTTATACAGTCATAATTTCAACTGGAACTTTAACTAGAATTAAATTTATATGCCAACAAATAATATCACCTAGAAAAAATGGACAAATTCTTAGAAACATGCAATATACCAAGAGTGAATGATAAAATAATTAAAAATCTAAGAAGACTAATCATAGTCATGAACATAGATTAAAGCAGTAATGAAAACTTCTCAACTAAGAAAAGCCAGGGTCACAAGCCTTCATGAATAAATTCTACCGAACACGTAAAGAGAACTTAACACCAATCCTTCTTAAACACTCCCAAAAAATGAAGAGCAGGAATACTTCAAAACTCATTTTAGGTATCTAGATCTTTATAACCCAAAGTCAAATAAGGATACTACTAGGAAAGAAAATTACAGGGCAATATTCCTGTGGAATATAGATGCAAATATCCTCAAAAAATACTAGCAAATTGAACGCAACAGCCCATTATAAAAAGCATATGCCATGATCAACTGGGATTTAGCCCTATGATGAAGGATGTTTCAACACATGCAAATCAAACAATGAACAATGTAATATCCCACATTAACAGAACAAAGGATAAAAATGGTATGATCATCTCAACTGATGTAGAAAAAGCATTTAATAAAATTTTCTGTCCATGTGTGTCGGTCAGGAAGATATAAATATGCTGAAACTAGTCATTGCGCTTCAGATTTTGAGTGAACTTTCTTGTATAGATGTCTTATCCGTTATAATTATGCAAGTCGTCAAAGTTAGGATAATACCAACAATGACAACCATTCTCTCAAATATGGTATCTCAAACCCTTGTGCAAGTTTAATGGACAAAACGTCTGAATCCTTGCCCCGCAAAGAGAAAATTCCTATCTAAATAATTATGACAATGATCTCTGCTAATTTCCTAGTTATTATGTTAAATCCAGGTTATTTAAGTTGTTGCTTATTCCTCAAACCATTAACACAAAAACTTTGTTTATGAAATAAAATAAGTATACTAATAAACAGAAGTATTGATCAGCTAATTTCTGGAGATTATTTTGAGGATGCAGTTATTGCTAGTGTTTTTCTCCTTATTAAAGAAGAAAACAGTTTGGTAATTTCAGACAGAATATAGAGAATTTAATTTGATTCAGCAAGGAGAAGGAAAAGAAAACTAGGGCTTTTAAGGACTGTTTTTCCCTCTGTAAGATAAACCTTTAAAGTATAACTCAAACATGGCATATATAAACTAGTAGACCAAGTGGCTCTCAAGAGATATTGAATCTTATATGAAAAGAGAATGGAAAAAAAAAATGAAGAAAAAGCATCTTACTGTGTATATACAGCATATTTTCTTCATCTATTTATCTACTGGTGGGTACTTTGGCTATTTCCAGTTTTGGGCTAGTACATAGACTTTAATAAACACTAGGAGCCTCCCTGGTGGTGCAAGGGATTAAGTCTCAGCACTATGAAGCTACCTGCAGCACTACAGCATGAGTTCAATCCCCGGCCAGGGAGATAAGCCATATGGCACAGCAGACCTCTCCTGTCTCACCTGCTGCTCCCCTCAGCAGTGCATTTCAGCATATCTGCCTGTTCTGCTCCCTATTCTGTCTCTGGTCAATCCTGTCACCCCCGTACCTCTGGCCTACACCCCAGCTCTTGTATGCATAAATAAATAAATCTAAAAAAATTAAAACGAGGGTGTTATATAGTTCTCAGTGTGGATACTATTCACATTTTACTGTATATAGATTTCTAATTACTTTCAGTTCTCAATCAGTTAAGTTTCCTTTATTTGAGTAAGTTACTGTTTAAAAAATGACAAAGAAAAAAAGATGAAATTCTGCCATTTTTAATACCATGGATGCACCCAGAGGGAATTAAGCTTAGTGAAATAATAGAGAAGGACAAACAGCATATGATTTCACTCATGTGTGGTATAGAGAGAAAAAAACAGATGAGCTAAGCAAAATAAAAATAAACCTTTGTTCTGTAAAACAACAAATAAATAGAATGCAAATAATGAAAGATTTTTCATTTTCCAACATTGTATCTTATAATTCCAGGCATACCCTCAGTTAGCACTACTTACTCCAGTAAAGGATGATTGCTCTTTTTTTTTTTAAAGATTTCTTTATTTATTTAGACAAGCACTGGGTACAGTCAGAAGCGCAGGAGGGTGAGAGAATTCACCAGAGCCAGAGCGAGGAGCAGAGCAAGCAGAAGGACCGAAGTACACTGCTGAGGGGAGCAGCGGGCGGCAGGAGAGGTCTGCGTGCCATGTGGGACCCTCCTCTGGTGGCCGGGGAGCAGCCAGGGATCGAACTGGCACTGCAGAGTCCGCGGGCAGCTTCGCAACCCAGCGCTCAACCGCTGCGCCACCGGGGAGGCCCAGCTTTTTTATTACCTAGCTTGCACCAATAAAATTCTTCTCTGTGTTTAAAAAAAAAAAAAAAAAAGAGCTTTGACCTTGTAACAGAGTTTGACCTTGTAACACAGTCAAGAAAATCATCCTGTCCACATGTCCTTGGAAGTCACTCATGCAGAAATTAGAGATGCCCCCTCTTCACACCTGCCCTTCCTCCACACCTGTGCTCAGTCCCTTCCCCCACCCAGACTGTGTCTCTTCTGCCAGCTTCATGACTCCCATCCTTCTTGGACAACTCAGGGTCAACCTCATCCCTGAAACCTTCCATGAACACTCCATTTAGAACTTCTCTCTCCATTCTCTGAACTTTCACGGGATATATATTCTCTCCCTTCCTTCCTTCCTTCCTTCCTTCCTTCCTTCCTTCCTTCCTTCCTTCCTTCCCCTTCCTTCCTTCCTTCCTTCCTTCCTTCCTCCTTCCCTCCCTCCTCCCCCCTCCTCCTCCCTCCCTCCCTCCTCCCTCCTCCTTCCTTCCTTCCTCCTTCCTTCCTTCCTTCCTTCCTTCCTTCCTTCCTTCCTTCCTTCTTTCCTTCCTTCCTTCCTTTCTCTCTCTCTCTCTCTCTCTCTCTTTCTTTTGCTCTTTCTTTCTTTTTATTTTTTTATATAATTCTAACATCTTTTTTCCTCTTTGCACAATGTATGCATTTTCATCTTAGTTATATTCCCCATACAATTGCCCCCCCCTTATTTTGATCCCAATCCCTCCTCTCCCCTGCCCCCCGTAGTGTGTCTGTGGTTTATAGTTGCTTGGGATTTTGATTTTTTTTCTTTATTATAGTTATTCTTTTTCCTGGTCTCTTATTTAGGTTTTCTAAGCTGCCTCCTATGAGTGAGACCATCCAGTATTTTTCTTTTTCTCTCTGGCTTATTTCGCTGAGCATGATCCCTTCCAGCTCCATCCAAGTTGCTGCAAATTGCTGAGTAATATTCCATGGTGTATATGTACCACATCTTCTTGATCCAGTCATCTACTTTTGGGCATTGGGTTGTTTCCAAAGCTTAGCTATTGTAAATTGTGCTGCTATAAATGTAGGCATTCAGGTGCCCTTTGGAATTAATGTTTCTGTGTCCTTTGGGTAAATACCTGAATGGAGTTGCTGGATCATATGGAAGCTCTATCTTTAGTAGGTTGAGGAATCTCCATACAGCTTTCCATAGTGATTGGACCAGTTTGCACTCCCACCAGCAGTGCTGGAGAGTTCCTTTTTCTCCACATCCTTGCCAACATTTGTTGTTGCTAATTTTTTTAATATGTGCCTTTCTCACTGGTGTAAGATGGTATCTCATTGTAGTTTTGATTTTCATTTCCCTGATTACAAGTGAAGTTAAACATTTTTTTCATATGCCTGATGGCCATTTGCATTTCCTCTTTGGAGAAGTTTCTTTTTAGCTCTTCTGCCCATTTTTTGACTGGATTATTTTCTTTGTTTTTGTTGAGTCTTGTCAGCTCTTTGTAGATTTTTTGTGATCAGTCCTTTATCATTAGTGTTGGGTGCAAAAATGTTCTCCCAGTCGGTGGGGTTTCTCTTTCCTTTGGTTATTGTGTCTTTTACTGTGCAGAAGCTCTTTAATTTGATGTAGTCCCAGCTGTTTATCTTTGCCTTCACTGTCACTGCTTTGGGTGATGTGTCTGTAAAGATGTCTTTGAAGTGCATGTCATGTAGTGTTTTGCCTATATTTCCTTCTATATATTTTATGATTTCAGGTCTTATGTCTAGTTCTTTAATCCATTTTGAGTTGGTTTTCGTGCATGGTGTGAGGTAGTAGTCAAGCTTCATTCTTTTGCATGTAGTGACCCAGTTTTCCCAGCACCATTTATTGAACAAGCTTTCTTTGCTCCAATGCATAGTCTTTGCTCCTTTGTCAAAGATTATTTGACCATCTTACACCAGTGAGAATGGCACATATTAAAAAAACTAGCAACAACAAATGTTGGTGAAGATGTGGAGAAAAAAGAACTCTCCTGCACTGCTAGTTGGAGTGCAAACTGGTCCAACCACTATGGAAAGCTGTATGGAGATTCCTCAACCTACTAAAGATAGAGCGTCCATATGATCCAGCAACTCCACTCCTAGGTATTTACCCAAAGGACACAGAAACATTAATTCAAAAGGACACCTGCATCCCTATATTTACAGCAGCACTATTTACAATAGCTAAGCTATGGAAACAACCCAAATGCCCCAGAATAGAAGACTGGATCAAGAAGATGTTGTATATATACACAATGGAATATTACTCAGCAATCAAAAAAAGAGAAACTCATGCAATTTGCAGCAACATGGATGGAGCTGGAAGGGATCATGCTCAGTGAAATAAGCCAGAAAGCAAAAGAAAAATATCAGATGGTCTCACTGATAGCAGGAATTTAGAAAACCTAAATAAGGGACCAGGAAAAAGACTAATTGCAATAAAGTAAAAATCAAAATCAACAAGCAACTATAGACCTGAGACACACTACAGTGGGGGCCAGGGGAGGAGAAGAGGGATTAGGGTCAGAATAAGGAAGGGTGGGAATTGTATGGGAAATAAAACCAAAATGAAAATGCATACATTATGCAAAAATGAAAGATTATGTAAGAATTATATAAAATAAGATAATTTATATTAAAAAAATAAAAAAATAAAGTCACATGACCTACATCAGGCACCAGATGAATAGTTTTTTGTGCACATAATTTCTTAACTTTCCTATTTGTAAACTCTTAGAGGGAAGAATATTTTTCATCACAACTTACAAAAAGATGTTCTATTAGGGAATATCAATACTTCCCTTATGAATAAATTATACTGAGCATTTTATGCCTCTAATATCATCGAGACTAATATTCAATCATTAATGATACATTTCACTGACTTAAGCATTGTAGATTTATCCATAAAAGCAAATAATGCAACATTAGTTAGTCAGTTATCAGGCTTTTGGGTAATGGCAAGAGAAGGACAAATCAAAGAGAGAAAGAGGCAGCAAAGATGGAGGCCTGAGCATTCCAGACAAGCCAGGGGCAGGTCTATGTATGTACTTTCTCAAAGCTCTGCTAGGTGTGGATATTCTTCAAGGAACGCATCTAAGAAAACATTCTTGTTAAAATAGTGTTTCATTCTCAAAACTAATCCTAACATGGAATTGGTCAAATATAAGGCCTTCCCAGAACTTGGTAAGTATTGGCAAGTTTGATTCCTGCAAACATTTTCAAACTGGCTAGATCATTTGTTCAGAAGCAGCAAGACCCAAGTTTATCTTCACCACATTAAAACATTTGTCATCCTCCGTCAATCTGTGGCAGGACACAGTTGTTATGGCTGTTTTGCCAATCAAGCCCATTTAGGGCTTTCTAATTGAAGCTTCAACTAGTGGCATCTGTTTTTCATCAGCTTAATCTGTGGTCACTTTCCTGAAAGGCCAACCATGGCCAATTCATCCCTAGACTGGAAATCAATATGCCTCTAACCTCATGTGGCCCAGATTTGATGAATAACATCCAAAGCTTCATTCAGAAATGTTCCACCTTGCTTTGATTCTTGGAAAAACAGAGATCATTCTATACTCTGCTTTCCAGATGGTTCTGTCTTTAGCCAATGTTCAGCCATGAGCCCAAAGCTTGTTTATCAGAATCAAGCTGGGGAAGAGCTCTCACTGTTGTTTTGCGGGAATCCTACCTTCCTCATCTGCAAACAGCCCTGTTCAAACTAAGATGTGGCAGGCGAGCATCCAGGGCATTTCCTCAGTGGCATGGTCCTCAATGTTTTTCCACTGAAGAGGGTTTTCAGAGGTTACTGAATCTTTCTGATGCTGGTGCACCTTAGGTTAGATATGCGAGTTGCCGCAGCAAATCTAAAAATATTTTTTAAAAAGAGAAAAAAATCACACAACTATGCCATTGTGTGTGCCATGTAAGAATTATCTAATTTTCTAGGTAGAAGGATTATGTTATAATGGCAAATAATCATCATCCTCAGGTAGCTTACATTTTCTGGCATCACTTTTACCCTACACAAGGCATTTCATATTCCTAATCTCATTTGATCTTTTCAACAAACACAGGAAGCAATGTGTAAAGTTCTGAAAACAACATTAAACAAACAATTAGGAAATGTAATTTCCTCTTTCATATTCACAAGAAACAAGACAAAACAAATTTTGAGCTGGATAATCAGTGGCCCAACCATATCAAGTTATATACTCTGTCCTTGGTCTCAGCCTCTTGGTTTTGCTCTCAGTTAATTGGACTCATGATTTTAAGATGTCAGTAGTAGTTCCAAGCAACACCAACATTCACTCTACAAATATTTATTGAAAATTTAAAATGTGCCAGGCACTGCTCTAGAGAATGGGAATAAAATTATGAATAAAACAGATAAAAATTCCTGCCTTCATCTAATACCTATTTTAGTAAGGGCAATTTGATTATGCAGCAGAAGAGGAGCAAGACCCACTCTGTATCATTTTGGCTTTTTTAAACAACACTTATGAAAAAGGAAAGTATAATTTAAATGCAGTGAAACACAAAGATCCTAAATTCCTTGTTCTCAGTCAATTTTTCCACTTCCACCTCTCCTTGGAGCAATCATTGTGCTGATTTTTATCACCATAAAATTGTGCCTGTTCTGGAACTTCACACAGTGGAATGTTTTTGATTTTGATTCATCTTGTTACATGGATCAGTATTTGATTTTTTTTTTCAATTCTGAGTAGTATTCGTTGGTATGAAAACAACAAGGTTTATCTTTCTACTGCTGCTGGCCACTTGAAGTTCTTCCAGTTTGGGGCTAACGCTGTTAAAAAAAAAACACTCTTGCACAAGCCATTTCTGTGTATATCTTCTTGCTTCACTTTGGTGATCACCAGACTGGTGATACAGACAACAGTTACATAATCTCCCCCAATCCCTGAACACCTCTCCTGGTTCAACTTTAATTTGCATGCAACCAATCTAGTAGCATCTATATGCCAACAAGATTCTTCTCCTCTGAGTAATAGTTTCCAGCTCTATTGAGGTATAATTGACAAATAAGAATTACTTAAGGTATAAAACACGATGATTTGATATATGTAAAAAATTGAAAAAATTGTAAAATGACTTCCATAATCAAGTAAATTAAGATATCCACTACTGCATGTAGTTAATCTGTAGTTTCCTTTTGGTGATGAATTTACTCAAGATCTACTTAAGCAATTTTTAATAATATAACATTAAGTATATATATATATATATATTACCATAGTCACCATACTGTGATAGACCCACAGTTTACTCATCTCTCAAGATGAAAGGTACATTTTTTATAAACTTGTCCAAATTTTCCCCACTTCCCAGTTCTTGGCAACCACCATTCTATACTCTGCTTCTATGAATTCAAAGTTTTTTTGATTCACATACATGTGAAATCATGCAATATTTGTTTTTGTGTGTCTGGATTATTTAGCACATCATGATGCAGGTTTATCCATGTGGTTGCAAAAAGTATTCATTTTTAAGGCTGAATAAAATATTACACTGTGTATATACATAAATACATGTGTATACTAAATCTATCTATCTTTCTATCTATCATCTTTCTAGTGTTTACACCCAGAAATGGACCTGCCTTTTCTTTGATCATGCTTGTAGCACAGGGGCTTAAGTCAATTTATGCAGTAGTAAGGAGAACAGAATGGACATTCTGATTTTAGGGTGAAAGAATTAGTTTTACCATTATCTATTATATTACTTGTATTTTTTATAGTTTTCCTTTAATAGATTGAGGAGTTTCACTATATTATTTATTTGCTGAGTGTTTTTGTTACGAGTAGTTGCTGAATTCATTATTTTTCTGCAATTTTCAAAATGATTTTTTTTACTTTTTTGGGTTCATATGATGAATTTTACTGATTTTCAAAAATTCAATCAAACTTGCATTCCTGGGACATGATGTAATATGTGTTTTATATGTTGTTAGAATTTCTTGAGAAATATTTTGTTGAGGAAATCTGTGTCTAGCTTAATGAGGTACAATTGATCTATAATTTTTTCTTCTCTCCCCCCTTCTTTGATAATATCACTTTAAAATGTGCTAAGTCTTTACTGGTAGATTTATTCTTTCATAATGTGACCTCTCAAAAATCAATAGTCATAATTAGGTACTATGTTCACCCCTATATCAACTATTGACAAGGGGAGTGTTTCTTAGGCTGCATTAGAAGACTAAGGATATATCCCAGACAGAAAAGCTGCTACAAAAGTTGTGTGGAAGAGGGTGACCATCCAATAGAAACAAGAAGTTACTTTGTAAGGAGAAAAAGAAATTACTCTTAAAACATATACCACAATATATATATTTTACTATTAAACCCTTTGACAGAAGGGAAAAAATGTTTAAGAAGTAAAGTATTTTTCCCAAATGAATATAAGGTGAATATAACCAGCAGGTAGAACACCCAGAATTATGACATAATGAAAAAATATATTGTTTTAGATATCAAGAAAGTCTTTATAATAAAGTTCTATCATGAAATGATGATGGGACATGTAGTTATTCACCAAAGCTCTCTAACCTCAATTTTCTCATTTCAAAAATAAGCTTTAAAATAAGCTCTATGGCTTCCATATGACCCAGCAATTCCACTCCTAGGTATTTACCCAAAGGACACAGAAACATCAATTCCAAAGAACACCTGCACCCCTATGTTTATAGCAGCACTGTTTACAATAGCTAAGCTTTGGAAACAACCCAAATGCCCAAAAATAGATGACTGGATCAAGAAGATGTGGTACATATATACCATGGAATATTACTCAGCATTCAAAAAAGATAAACACATGCAATTTGCTGCAACATGGATGGCGCTGGAAGGGATCATGCTCAGCGAAATAAGCCAAAAAGAAAAAGAAAAATACCGGATGGTCTCACTCATAGCAGGAATCTAGAAAACTTAAATAATGGACCAGGAAAATGAAAAACTATAAGAAAGTGAAAATCAAAATCAACAAAAAACTATGAACCAGAGACACTTTTAGGGGGCGGGGGCGGGAGGGGAGGGATTGGGGTCAGAATGGGGGGCGGCAATTGTATGGGGAATATAACAATAAAATTTATAAAAAAAAAAAAAAAAAAAAAAAAAAGCTCTATGAATCACAACCACACAAAGACAGATTCTTACACCATGTTCCCCAAATTTTTATTGAGCTGATAAATAAATCACTTATGACCTGAAATGTCAGAAACTGAATGACAAAATTAATTGTCCTGAGACACAGCACTACTAGAATGCTGATTCTGCATAAGAAACTTGGAGGAAGAAGATCTCAAATTTGGAAGCTGAGTTTACATGAAAACCACTGAAATGGTCCAGGGGTTATTCTATCTTCAGTTTGTTTTTCTCTTTAAAGATCTAATGATTGACAGAGTTTAAAATTTACTACTCCTTTATAATAAAATGAATGTAAAGAATTAAAACATCAATATATAAAATCATGACAGTGGCTTTAAGGTCATGAAAAGAACATGAGCACATCCGAGTTTGAACAGTGGTTCTGCCTCTTATTACAGGAATCAGGACTCATCACTTGGCCTCTTCAAGTTTCTTCATCAGAAGAAGAGCAAGGGAGTCTGGTGAAGAGGATAAAATGGAACTCTACAGGCTGCATATATGATATTTATGAATGAATAAAGTTACTAGTAAAATATCTATTACCACTCAAGAACCATTTTCCTTCTTACAGTTTTGCTGGTGGGTGATATTTGTAGATGTACTTTTTTGTGGATATTTCTGAGCTGAGCTGGACAACTTAGAATGTGAATTTTTGATTAATAAATGCTTTGGTAAAACTGAGGCACCTTCCCCTCATACTTCAGGTTAATCCAGAGATAGGGAGGGGTGTTAGGGAAGGAGCTGTCGCAATTGGAACTGCATCTTCATGTTCTTGTGAAAGGTTATATATCACTTAACAGGCTACATTCTGAGAAATGCATTGTTAGGAAATTGCAATTTATGCCCACTTCATAGAATGCACCTTATTTGTTTAATTTTTATTCTGTTTGTAGAAGAAATGAATCGAGTAATACTGTGTCTTAAAAAACCACTGGCCTGGAATGTTGAAAAGCTTGTAAATCCCCTTAAGCACCAGGACCACATGGTGTGTGTGTGTGTGTGTGTGTGCATTTAATGAACAGTTCACTTTTGCTATTTGTGTTTGAGTTGTTGCTGTAGTTATATTTTAGAGATAGCACGAAAATACTAAATGAACAGAACATTATTCTCTAGAAAAGATAGAAACAAGAATTCTGGGGCCTCCCCTGGTGGTGCAGCGGTTGAGCACTGGGCTGCGAGACTGCCCGCAGCCTCTGCAGCACCGGTTCATTCCCCAGCCGCCGGCGAGGGTCCCACAAAAAAAAAAAAAAAAAAAAAGAATTCTGAGCATTTGGCACTAAAATATATGATGGCCAGTAATTTATTTAGATAGCTTTCTCAGCTGGCTAAATTGCTCGTGGTAGTTATTTGTATGATGGGTAATCTTAGTTGCTTTTGTTGTAGTTACTCTTCCAGGTGGTGTGAGTCAGTACTTGAACTGGATTATTCTTTGTTTGCCAAGAGAGTAGATGACTTAATAAAATTATGGTGTTTCTATCTATATCTTATAAGTAACATATCATGTTTTTCTTTTTCCCTGGTAGAATATTTGTTTTAGGCAAGAAGACTTAGAGTTATTGTTGCTTGTCCTTCACTGAAAATGAACTCAAAACAGATCCTCATGAAATGGAAGAGCCAAGGTGTTGGAAAGAGAGAACTAACAGCCAGAGAGGTACTGGGAGTTCAATAGTTCAGAAGGTGACACAAAGACTTATGCTCTAGTTCTGCTGATGTCCAGAAATATTGCCACTACACTAAACAGAGACAAGTTTCATTAAATCATTATGTCTACTGCATCACTGGAAGAATATTTTAAAATTTTGATACAAATAAATGGCAATTTCTACTTTTCTTTCCATTAGGAGTATGTCCATCTTGAAACTTCCAAAATTTCATGTTACTTAGGCTTTATATACTTAAGATAGATTCCTTTCTATTTTATCTCTGAGGTAGTGATTTGTTATCCAAAGAACCAAGGAGTTCCCTGATTTCAGAAGCAGAAACAGACCTAGGTTAGGAATGAAATAATCACTGAATAATTGCAAAAGCCAAATTTGCTCCTGACTTGAAGGGACATTAGATACAGCCAAAGTAAAGGAGAATTACAGCTGATCATTGCAGAGGTGGAGGACTGCTAATTTACCCTCCTGCCATGATAGGTGCTCCTGACATTGTCTGTGATCCCCACCACTGGAACACAAAATAAAAGGTCGATATTTTAAGCCACTCAAGAACTCAAGTGAATGATGCCTGCCTCACCTCTGATCTGCAAATGAGGATCTTCCAATTACAACATTTCCAACCAACCTCTTGAAAATGCTAGTTTACAAACTTTGTCTTCCCTTTCTCCCTCTTATTCAGGTTTGGAGTCCCTCAGATCATCGACATTGTCTTTATTTCATGACATGATGTACTGAGTTGAGAATGATCCTTCTTTTGCCAGGGTGTCAACAAGTTGTCCAGGACTGTGTTCCTGAAATAGCTGAAATAATTTTAAGGCCAAACTCCATATACTTTGTTACATTTTATTATCCTAGAAAGGGCCACAGAACATCAGTCACTGCAAGCTGCGCTGCTATGCTACCAACAGCTTTCATTTCTGATGTTTCTGTATTGAGGAGAAAGTCCTCTTTGTCCCAAGACTGTTTCACACAACAGGGCCCCACGCCCCTGCACCACTTCTATTCTGCACCACAGGACTCTGCTAAGCTGAGCAGACACTTCACAGTGGTTCTAAGTTATCTGAAGATTTGTGCATGGTCTGTGACCTGAACAGAAGTGTTTCAGTTGTTTAAGCTCAGAGGAATATGAGCCTGAGACCCCACCTTCAAGGACCTGGTCTCCGCCTTCTTTAAGTGGTCACTCCTTGAACAGTTCGCTTCCACATCATTCTGGGGGTCTTGGAATGCTCTCAATAGGCAAGTCAAGCCTGGAGTAAAAATAAACTCTAGCACCTAACTAGCCTAAAATGAAGACTCACGGGCCTCCCCTGGTGGCACAGCCATTGAGTGCTGGGCTGCGAAGCTGCCCACAGCCTCTACAGAGCCGGTTTGATCCCTGGCCACCGGCGAGGGTCCCACATGGTGCACAAACCTCGCCTGCCGTTGGCTGCTCCCCTCAGCAGTGTATTTCATCAGTCTGCCTGTTCTGTTCAGCGCTCTGGCTCTGGTGAATTCTCTCACCCTCCCGCGCTACTGACTGTACCCAGTGCTTGTATAAATAAATAAATAAATCTTAAAAAATAAATAAATAAAATAAAATAAAATGAAGACTCACTAATAATGTGTGAGCTTTGTATTCTGCTCTTTCACACTTACATTCATACTGAGATCACTTGAATATTGTGCTTAATATACTTGAATATTGTTAAATTATGAGTTTAATAGCATGGGGTATGTTAAAATAGGTACAATTTATGTGACAATTATATTTTTGACATTTAGATTTATTATTATAGCTTATTTCTTTCATTTTTAAACATAGAATTACACAAACATCTTGATCTTACTGGTGTCTTTCTTTTTCTGTTCTTTAATTTTCTGTTTAGGTCATATCATATTTACCCTGAGGCTCTTTGGGAGTAAAATGGGAAATAAATCAAAGAGAGAAGCTTCTGGTTGTCTAAGCAGCAGTTTATTGGTTCTGGAGAACAAGATAGAAGAAAGGCTAAGAGGCTGACTCTGGGACTGACTCGCCCTGCTTTGTCTTGAACTACCATGGATTACAACCTTGGGCTTCCAAACCAGACATACCTCTGACAGGGAAGTGAAAGCCCATTCAGACAACTGGTCTTAGCTTTGCCCCCTGCCTAGGCACAGTAGCTTTCCCACTGGCTGGCCTGTGAGACCAACCCCTTCGCCCATCAGTCTGTCAGCTTCTAGAAGCTTCTGTGCATTTAAATGTTCCTTACTTAGCACTCCACCTGGATTTTCCTTTTCCTTTAGGGGGAGCTCACCTGCCCATTTTTCCATCTGGCATGCTGGGTCATTCCCTGGCCCACTGCTGAGATGAATGTTCAGCACGACCTTCGATCACCCACAGCACCCACAGCCAAAAGACTCCTCGTGTCCTTTCATTTTCTGTTCCAGGGCTTGCTCCAACTCTGCAAGATCCCAAAAGACTCTGCTTGGCCATGCACAAGCCCAGGAATTCAGAGCCATCAATATCATCAAAAGACAAAAGCCAGTATACTGGGACCACTGCCTCCTGTTCTTTGGACTAGTAAGTGACCATTCTAGAAAGTACTGTGCACACTTCTCTTAAGGTCCTCAAGACCCATGACAGAGGCTCTGATAATGTTCTCTCACATTTTCTTCTCTCTGTCTCTCTCTCCTCATTATTTTACTCCTGGGTCCTGTGATAGTATCCCAGATAAAACATCATCACCCAAGTCCTCAGCTCAGTCTCTGCTCTCAGGGCAGCCAAATTACAGTAAGCAAGGAGTGGTTCGTAGAAGTCAGTTTCCAGAACGGGGGTACAGTGCTGGTTCACTCACCAGTCAGGAGCAGTGGGGACAGCATGAATGGTGGGAAGGTGGTTCTAAGGAAGGCTGTAAGTGCAGGCAAGTTATAGTGCTACAATGACCAGAAATGTTCCTGTTTTGGATTTGGAGAGGGTCTAGATGTAAGGAGGAGGATGGCATATGGCTGGGTTTAGGCTGCTGCAAGCTGTTGGCCCCATCTGCCTCCTGCCTGGTTTGGTAATACAGCTTACTGAAGCACAGCCACATGCCTTCAGTTGTGCATTGTCTATAGTTGCTTTTATGCCGTGATTGCCAAGTTTCATAGAGCAACAGAGATCATGTGGCCTGCAAAGCCTAAAATAATTACTATTTGGCCCCTACAGAAAACATTTGCTGGTTTCTAGCATATAGCACAGGGTAATCTCAGCCTGCCTGGGTTACATGCTTCTCTCCAGAGTTACCTAAAGCATGGGCCTGGTCCTTGACCAGAGCAACAGCGTGGGCTGAGAGAAATTTTATGTTGTGATCATGAGTCTGAGTTGGTTGTGGACAGAATATCACCACCCATTAGTTAGCATTGTTTAGAAACAGCAGCTGGGCTTAGAATGCCAATTTTGCCACTGGTTTCAGCAGAGCCTGACCACATGACTCTCTCCCATGTGTAACTCACTAAAACAGAGTCCATGAGCACAAGTTAGTGCTGTTGGCTTCAGCAACAGAATTACTTGGAAAGATGCCTGACTCACTTATGGAGAAGTGGCTAAGGTTATTTTGGGAGGACAGGATTGGAGATGTTGCTATGAATGGAATACCTGTGTGCCCCTAAATTCATACATTGAAACCTTAACTCCCAAAGTGATAGTATTTGGAGGTGGGCCCTTTAGTAGGTATAGATCTGCCCCACTATCCAAAAACAGACATTTCTACGAAAACTTCCTAAGTGGAAAAGGCAAAAAGCAAAGAAGCAATTACCATTCATTTATATGGAAACATTTCTGAGGGTTCCCAGACCCCAAAATAACCTACCAAATCATACCAAATGCCACATGAAACCTAATCACACTCACATCTAGTAAAAGCGGGAATGCGATAATAAACACACAGCCTGAGTGAAGTAGTTCCTGGAGAAGGAGCCTGCAGGGCCATCCTCTCTGCTGGGGTGCCATGGCCTCTAGAAGGGCTGCTGCAAACCCACGCTGACATTGGTTGTAGTTTTTGACTTTTTTTGTTATGAAAAGGGGGATCCTCTTCATATTTCTTCTTGTTGGTGAAGACAGGTACTAACAAATGTAGATCTGTTATAAAAGCCAAGCAGGGTCTACCTGTATTGGGCTTAGCTGAGGTCATGAGAAGAAAAGTCCATAATGGGATTATTGTGCTTCTAAGATGAGGAAGAGACCCCTCTCCACTGGTACAATAGAGGAAAGGGCATGTGGGCACAAGGAGAAGGTGCAAGGTACAAGGCAGGGAGGCAGGCTCTCAGCAAACTCTGACTCTGCCCTCACCATGATCTTGCACTTCCCAGTTTCCAGAACTGGGAGAAAAAGATTTCTGTTGTTTAAGATATTCAACAATAAGAGAGGACATTGCCCCATATACTTACTGTTGATTCAATAACACCATGTCGTGGAAGACAGCACCCTGACATTTGGTCAGCATTAGCCCCAAGCTGGCTCTCTGGTTGAATTTTTAATAGGATTTCACCATCCCAATATGTCATGTGTTTCAGGATGGTGAGGTATATGGTAAGATGAATAGCCTGTTCTTGTGCATCCAGCCTGTACCTCTTTTATTATTATATAAAACAGGTTTCCTGGTCTAAAATCATCTATGTGGGGCAACATGCCCACAGATGACTTACTCTGTAAATTTTCTAATGGTGTTGCTGTCAAGGAACTACTCTCTGGGTAGAGAAGGCAAATCCAAATCTAGAATGGATCATTCTGTCAAGGATAAATCACTGCCCCAGGATTAAAGGGATCTGATATACTCACTCAACTTTCTCTCAAGTAGGTGACTGGCCACACTGTATTAAGAGCCTACAATGGACCTCTCGAATGACAGATCAGACATTCTGCCATGGCAGGAGCTAAATTAGGCTTTTTTAGAAGGATGCTATTCTGCAGACCCATGCATAACCCCACTAACTGCAACCATATATACCTTCATGGGTCCTCTGGAAATGATGGGGTGCTTGAGGTTGGAGACAGCTGACATCTATTGCTGTTTCCATGTCTACTGCTAGTAACAAATGGGCAATGACAGCATTTATTTCCTGACAAGAGACAAGTAAGAGCTTATCTCAGGGGATGAAGGTCTGCATTAACTCTACGGGAAATACAGATAAATTGGAGTGCTGACAAATGTGAGAAAAATCTAAACTGGACAGTGGAGGAGGGAGACAATGAATACCAGTTATTGACTTGGTACCAGTAACAATAGCAAAAACTTTGAACCTGCATGAAGTCTTTGCAGAGACTGTGAAATGGCCGCCCCACTTAAAGCAGAGCCCATGATGTGCTGGGTTTAATAGAGAGCTAGAGCAGAGGTTCCCTGGTGGCGCAGGTATTTGAGCGCAGCGCTGTGAAGCTGTCCACAGCCTCTGCAGTGCCAGTTCGATCCCTTGCTGACCTCAGAGCAACCCACATGGCAAGCAGAACTCTCCTGTTTCACCTGCTGCTCCCCTCAGCAGTGTATTTCATCAGTCTGCCTGTTCTGTTCCCCACTCTGTCTCTGATCTTCTTATTCTCCCTGCATCTGGCCTGTACTCTGGTTCTTGTATAAATAAAATAAATCTTTAAAAAAAATAGAGGGCTAGAACAAACTGGAGGGATGGATTGAATCATGTACTCTTGTGCACAGTCTCATGTATTCTAAACTTCACATTTCATACCAGCCATTGTAGAGGAGATCATATATGCTCAGATTTTGACAAGCTTCATGGAGTTGAAATTTGGCAGTGCCCCATGGTGGGTTTCATGATATGTACCTCTGGCTTTCTGGTTCATGGCCTTTTTGATGCCATTGTATGGGTTGTCTGTGGCTATTAGTTCACCACCCACAGTATGTAATTAGGTAGTGCAGGGAAGTCTGAGTTGGTGAGCACACACTTGGCCAATGGAATACAGGAACTAATGGATACACGCATCCCTTTCCTGTCTCCTGTGCAGATATATTTCATAAGGTTCCTTGAAAATCAAGCAACAGCTACCTGAAGCAGTGGTCAACTTTACAACACACAATTTCAGTGCATTTTTTCTTACTGAAAAAAGTTGGTGCCCCATCTTTCATGTCCTTGCTGGTTCACATTCTCATGTGAACCACCTGCATGCAATGCTTTATCTCAAAATCAGCTTGAAAAGGGATTAAGAGTTAGAATTATTTGTAAATAATTTTTCTCCCTATTAGACTATACATTTCTTGAGGGCAGGGACCACAAGGTACTTAATGGACATTTATTGAATGAATTTAATCAAGAAAAAGTCAATATACATATATGTTTTCCAAGTATGGCCTTGGCATTTTCATAACAGAGTAAAGCACAGTTATCCAAGGAAGTTGAATTTACTTTAGAAGGAAAGATAACGTGCTAAAACAAAGTTAACTGTCTTTACCATTGTTAACTGTATTAAGTCTATAAGGCAAGATGGAATATCTGAGGGCTGGCTGCCATGATCTGGCTTCAGTTGGGAAATAATTAAGTATAATAATAAAAAAAATTAAAAGAAAATATCCAGTTACTAGAGTTAGGAGAGTTTCTCATATATGAGTGACTCAAAATTACATAATTTCAACAATACAATAGTAGCTATCACTTAACGAGCACCAAGTATGTGATAGGCATTTTTCTAAGTGTTTTTACATGCATTCTCTCAGTTATTCCTCACAATCCCATGAAGTAGAGTTTTTAATATATGTGGAAACTGAGGCATGGAAATATTAAATAACTGTCCAAGTTTACACAGATGAAAAATGAGCCAGCACATATATTCAGACTCTCTTCCTCAAGGACATGTGCTCTCCACCACTGCAGTGTAGCTTAAGGTACACAGGTGTGGTCTATTCATTCTTCACAGGTCAAGGTTGTAGCTAAAAAAGATGATTAATAGCACTTTAAATTCTCTCACCCAAGATTCCTTATACTAGATTTTACTAGATTTCAGGTAAAGCAACAACAATATTTCATACAAATTAAAACATAATAAGAGTGAACCTAGATGCAGTATAGAGAAAAGCTCCAGGCACAAATGAAGTGGCACACAGAAAGGTCATGGCTAGATCTGTCTGAGTTCTAAGACTGCACTCTCATTGATTCTACCTCAGGAGTATAATTTCATAGGAAATATCTAATCTGGAAGTTTAGAGACCTGGCTTTTAACCTCAGCACAATCATTGATACTTTAAAAAAATGAGTCAGCCTTTTGTGCTTTAGTTTTCTTTGGTTGTTACATGGGTACCTGCTCTCCATTTAACCACAGGGTTCTTACAAGGTTAAAATGAATGTGGTTTGAGAAATCTGAAGTCCTATTTAAGTGTTTAGCACTATTAATCATTACTTTCCATCACTGAACTTATTATGTATCTGCTATATGACCCCACACTGTTCACTGTATAAGATCATCTTTCATCTAATCAAAATAGTCCTTAAACCAAAAATGTTATTATGACCCTTGGGGTTAATGCAATATTTTCAGAGATGAGACACTGAAAGGATGCTTAAACCTCTGAGAATGTACAAATGTTTTCTTTTCCTCTTTTAATATTAAAGAGACCATTGATTGTTTTGGACACACACTCCTTTTGGGTGAGGTTCAGAGTCTCATTGGTTCAGTTTCCCTTCTCTTGGAAACTTTGGGATGGTTTGTGTAACCAGAGTCCTTAGAACACTTGTTCATGATGTAGGAACAACGTCAAGTGTAGCTGTTGGTCACATTCCTATTTATCTTCCAACCCAACTCAGCTGCCACAAGAATGGTCAGGCTGCTCTTAGACTGAAACATGGGCAATTTCCACCCAAATGCCACAGAAGGATACTATGCCTCTGTGTTCACTTCACACCAGGGAGGATGGGGAAAGGAACAAATCACCACCTGGAGCAGAGAAATACAGACTTACTAAAAATCAAATCAAAGTGAACAAATAAAAAGACCACGAGTTCAAAAGAGCACTGGATCGTCTTATTTTTTCATTCTCAGGACCAGGCAAAGCACATTGTAAGCATTTTAGTAAGTGATTTTAAAGGAAAGGATAAATAGACTTTTAGCCTAAGAAAATTCATTCCTTTCACTCAGTTAAGGGAACAATCATGAGGCTAAAGCTAGAAAATCATGATTCAAATCTGGCTTCTTCCCTTAGAATTTATCGAACATTAGGCTCAAATTTCTCACCTGGAAAATGGAGATTAAAGTAGCATCCATATGGGTGACAGAGAAATCTGTCTAAAATGCAAATCTGAGTAAGACACTCTTGCATTTAAACTTCATAGTTTCCATGATCAAGTCCAGGTTCTCTGGTGAATCACAAAACACCCTCCATGATTTGGCCTCTGGCTTTCTTTTGGAAAGAGTTTGTTGGACAAACAATCTCTTCAAGCTGTAAAGTAAAGTAAAGTGACTGGAGGATTTATAAGCCATATGACTTAGCTGGCTGAAAGTACAGTGATAAACATGTAAAACAAAATTGTCCTTAAATATAAGAGCATGGATGGAGGTTAAGAACATATCCAGGCAAATAACAGAAAACCTTTCCACAATGATCAAAATAGATGGGAAGGAATATGAAGCACAAGAGTCCTAAGGAAGGACACATGTTCCCAGCAGAAAAGCAACCAGGAAGCTGGAGAAGAAGGCTGCTGGGGACCAGCCTCTGGCAAAATATTGTGTCAGGGGTTCCTGAAAGGATGAGACGGCCTAGGCGACCTGTAAGGGGCTGAAACTTAAGGGCTGAGGGGAAGGGAATGAGGTAGTGAGGAGACACTGACACTGGATGAGGTGCAAGTATCTTCTGCTGAGAGACTCAGCAGGTCTTTATTTATTTATTTTTAGTAAGCAGAAAAAAAATACATTATCATGTGTAAAGCAGAAACAATTAGTGTATTTTATTTCCATGGACTACTGGCTCCTACGGGTCCCAGCTAGACGGTAGCCTTCAAGGTTAATAGATAAAAAACCAAACCTAACACTAAAACTTATTATTTCAGTTAGACAATTACCTAAGACAGTGGATAGCCGCCAGTACATCTCTATCAGCTGAAGTCTAAGCATCAAAAGACTATTCTATTCATATGGCCTTTAGCCGGAGACCAGTTGCTACTCAGCTATCAGAACTTTTTCTACCTACAAACTTCTTAACACAGTTAACTTCATTAAAAAACTTTCTTAAAAACTTCTAAATTAAAAAGAACTTCTGAAAAAGCAAAAGAAGGACTTACTATAATAGTTGTGCTGGATTGCTTGTCAGATATACACAATAAATTGTCTCCCATTGTCAAGTGGGCCAATTTGTTTAATAACTAATTTCTAAACAGATAATTTTCCATGCCATATACTTACAGTATGCTGATACATATACTTTATTGCCTAAATCTACTTTCTGATAAATTTTGTCTCTCTTTATGACAAAGAACAAAAAATGAAGGAATGTTAGATCTTCAGCCCCTCGGTGTGAGGCACAAGGAATCTTCAGCCCCACAGTGTGAGGCCCTTTACCTTCCGCCCCACGGTGTGAGGCCCTTTAGCTTCGCTGCTTGCCAGTGTCTTATCTGCCTGGGGCAACAAGGCCTCCTGCAGCAGAAGGCAAGGGTCAGATCAAATCTCATACAGCTCTGATTGCTTGTATTTTTGCTTGAATTTTCTACTACATGCTGTGGGATAAGGTGGAAAGGTTTTTAAGCAGGTCAGAATAAAAATGAAGTGAGAGACAGAAAGGAATTAGGGTTTGGCTTAATATAGTTAATGGTGAGGATATTTATTACATGGGGAAGATGGAGAGAAATGACTTTGTTGGTAGAGGAGGCAAAGGATAAGATAGCAAGAGTTTTATTTAAACATGTTAGGGATGCCTGTTAGACAATGCTGTAGATAGCTTTAGTAAATACTAAATGTATGGTTTAAGAGCACGATCTGCATGGAGAAAGACTTTCTTTATCAGAGTTAAGGGTTTCTTCCAGTGTCTGACATGGAGGATTTTAAACTCTTCTTCTGGGGCCCAAAGAAATACCACACAAGTGCAACTCAACATAATATGGGGAAATTCAAGAGTGTGGGGACCCTTTAACAGAGCAACTCTTCTTTATTTGTTTTTTAGATTTGTTTTCTATATATTGATTACACATGAGATTGCATCTTAATGTTTGAAAGTTACATAATAAGTAGTATGTACATAAGTACTTATTATGTTCTGATATATAATATATATATATATTAGTACCTACATATGTATAGCAGTATGTATATAGGATATATATTAGTATATAGAAAATACATTAGCATATATAGGGATATATAGTATATATGAGCATATATATAATATACATATATAGTAAGCATAGGCCATATGTGATATATATATATAGTAAATATAGGCTATATATTGATATATAGAATATATATTAGTATTCATATGATATATAGGATAAATATTATGTAGGATATATACTATATATGGAATATATAAACTATATAGTACAGAGAGGATAATTAATACAATAATTATATATGTATATATACCATTTAGGATGTAAATGATATATTACTATACACAGGATATATATACACACTGTAGAGAAAGAAGGAAAGTGTCACTAATATTTGGAAACAACAAATATTAGGTCAATGCAGAAATCAAAGGAAAACCAAAAAATTCCTAGAGACAAATTAAAATGAACACATGAATCATCAGATTAAACCTATGCAAACAAAAGTGATACTAAGAGGAAAGTTTACAGCAATAGATATCTATCTTAGCAAAGAGGAAAATTCACACACACACACACACACACACACACAATCTAACTGTACACCTAAAGAATCTAGTAAAAGAAGAAAAGGTGAAGTCAAGTCAGTAGAAGAAAGGAAATAGTAAAAATGAAAGTAAAGGTTAATGAAATTGAGTTTCAAATAACTATGGCAAAAGGTGAGTGAAACCAAGAGTTGATTCCTTGAAAAGATCAATGAAATAGATAAACCTTTCGGCAGGCTCACAAAGAAGAAAGAAAAAATTAAAATAATTAGAAACAAAAGAGAAGACATTACAATGGACTACATAGAAATAGAAAGGATAATAAGAGAATATTGTAACATCTATATGGCAACAAGTTGGGCAATCTAGAAGAACAAATTATTAGAAACATACATTACAAAACTGAATAAAGAATAACAGAAAATCTGATAGAATCAGTAAGGAAACTGAAATAGTAATCAAAATGGGTAGAGAAGGACTGTGCCTCAATGTAATAAAGATCACCCATAACAAATTCATAGCCAAAATTTTACTCAAGATGAAAAATTGGAAGTTTTTCCTCTAAGATCAGGAAAAAGACAAGAATGTCCATTTTCACCACTATCATTCAACACAATATGGGAAGTCATAATCAGAGCTATCAGACAAGAAAAGGAACTATAAACTATCCAAATGGAAAGGAAACAATGAAAGTGAGATTGCTTGCAGGGGAAATATACTTAAAAATCCCAAACACTGTAGTGAAAATAAATGCTAGAAATACTAATAAATAAATGCATTAAAGTGTCAAGCTATAAAATCAATACATTAAAAAAAACTGCATTTCTATTTGTAAACAATGAAATTGCAGAAAGTAAAATCAGGAAAACAATACCAATTTACAATAGCATCAAAAGAATTTAACAGCTAGGAAAAAAATTCACCAATGAAGTGACCTGTACAGTGAAAACTATAAGATGTTGTTGAAAGTAAATGAAGACACAAACAAATGGAAAGATGTACTATGTCCATCGAATAGGAGAACTAACATTGTTAAAATGGCCATGTTATCAAGAAATCAATATACAGGTTCAATGCATTCCCTACCAAAAATCCCAGTGGCATTCTTCAGAAAAATAGAACAATAAAATCATAAAATTTGTTTGGGACTACAATAGACCCCTAATAGCCAACACAATCCCAAAAAAGAACAAAAAGGGAGATGTTATACTCCCCAAGTTCAAACTACACTACAAAGTGATAATACTGAAAACAACATGGTACTGGATTAAAAGCAGCCAAACATATTAATGAAACAGAATTGGTAGCCTAGAAATAAACCCACACATATATAAACAATTCCTTTATGACAAAGGAGTCAAGAACATATAATGGAGCAAGAAAGCATCTTCAATAAATGATGTTGGGAAAACTGGACAACCACATGTGAAGGAATGAACCTAACATGTCTGTATACAGGATATTATTAGCTTATATAGGACATAATATATATGCTACATATTAGTGTATATATGTCTATATATATACACACATATATACAGAGAGTGTATACCAGATATATATTAATATAGAATTTATATTACTTTATATATTTTAGTATATACTAAAATACTATTTTATTACTTTATATATTATAGTATTTTATTATATTAGTATATATAACACATATAATGCAATATATAATGAGATATTATATATTAATATATTATAAAAATACTACAAATGCATACATAAAATAATACATATTCTTCAAGATGCCCACCCAGATCTTGAGGGGTGGAGGAGAGGGAATTGTAGACTAGAGTACTTTCTCTGTTGCCCTCTGTGCTTGAGTTACACCTATTTGGAGCAGTTCAGATCCTTCACTTGGCACCAAAGGTGTGGGCCTCCACACCATTTCTACTCTCCACTCCCCAGCCCTGACATCTCCAACCCCTCTAGACTGCTGCCTCTGTGTATCCTTCTCTATTCAAAATTCATCATGTTGATGTATGCAAAAGAGAAATTCTGGATAAAAGAGAGGATGTAGATGGGTGAACACACAGAGTACAGCCAAGGTATAGGCGGAAAGTGGGAAGAATGGAAGAATAGAAAGTATGGTTAAGTTATTGGGATCAATGAAGTCATCACTCCAGAATGATAACAAAGACCAAATTATAGTCATGACATGAAGAACAGAAATGGAGCAAAGGGAGCAGGGTGTTGCACAGGTCACATTAAGTGCATTTCACGTCATTTGAGATGGTGACAGCACTTGGGATGGATAGGAAGACTTTTAAATGGCAACAAAAGTCTTTGTTCAATATGATAAAGCACGTGGAATGTTAGTACATAATATCAGGAAAGGAATATTGAAAACACGGATGACAGATAGCTGTCTGGGCTTTAGACTCAGGGAGTAGCCAAAGGAAACTAGACCCATCTTAAAATTGAAACCACATTTGGAAAGACAATGAGCAAGGTGGATAATGAAGCTGCAGGATTCAATACCCCCAGTGAGCCATCTTCCCAGAAATAGAGTGAAAGAAGACTCTTCATTTTCAGCACCAGCAGACAAGTCCACCTGTGAGCCTGACATCTGCATGACTTCTTTCCTTGCTTTGAAAAACTCCCCTCTAAGAACATTGTATGTGAAAAACAGGAAACTTCCTAGTAAGAATTATTCCTTCAGAATTATTCTTATTTTTAAGACAAGGATTTTTATTTTTCAAGGAAAATAATGATACAAAGCTTACCCTCCCAACCCCCTAACTCCCTCCCAGCCACAGCAGTCCAGAATTAAGGTGGAAGGAAATGCAAAAATAAATCAATAAAACCAACTGGAACTTTCCCACTCCCTCCATGTGTTCCAGCACAGACATCATGGAAAAAGCCACACCAGACTTTCAGAGATGGAAAGGACCAGATGAAATCAAGCAGTTCCATTTTGAATGAGGATGCCCAGAAAAGGCCAATGGCGTGGAGGGTAATTGGGCTGAACCCCGATTAGGAAAATCACTGCATATTTCTCACAAAATGATCTTTATCAATTTCATGAAAAGGGTAATTCTAATAGATTTAAAAAGAGAATCTTAGATAAATTTCATTACAGAAATGTAACTAATCAGAATTTTAACACATTGCTAACAAGACCTTGTTCTCTTAACAGTTCACATCAGTGTGTTATATGATCATGTGGGATGATAAATACCTGAAGCACAAAGCCATTTCCCTGTTAATGCAACATTTAAATCACAAATAATGCTAACTGGAAGCTCAAAATGATGTATTCCATTAATATCCTAACTTTGTTTTTCTCAATTATACCATTGTCTAGATTCTCCTTCTTTCCTGTAAATGATTCTTATACACATTCATCCCTGTAAATGATTCATACACATACATTTGTACCTAATACAATGAACAAGAGAGAAAAGGGACACACTTTCTAGTCACTGACAGTGATTGTAGGAGGTGACTGTAGGAGGTGGGGCAACATCTAATACCTTTTACTCTTCACCATTTGATAATAGGACACAATTTGCTTAATTATATCTCGATCATATCTCACTTTGGTTTTGATTTAAACCATTTTCTTATTTTTTTTAATGGCAGGACTACTTATTCACGTGAAATCTAATCCAAAATATAAATATAAAATATACCAAAGCCAAAGTCCTAATTGAAATAGTGTTGGCACAAGGCTCTCAGCCCTATCCATTTCCACTCCCAAATCTCCCTCCATCATAGCTCTTATAGATTTGTGGTGCTGAGGGTGAAAACCAGTGCTTCAAATGGAAGTAGAAAAAGCCCAGGCAAGTAAACCTTCCCAGATTAACTGGTTTATTTATTTCACACTACTACATACCCAAACGTTCATACATATTCAATGCATAAAGTAAGACTGGGCTATTTAGAAAAAGTTGCCACTTTAGAAACCCAATAAAAAATATCATTTGGATGCATTTAGAAATATTAATGGAGAATGGATTTCAATAGTTTACAGGGTTATGGTACCTCATATGGTCTGGTTTGTACCATCTGACATTGGCTTCTTTGGACCAAGAGCTGAATCTTATTTATAGTCTGGTTGGAACCTTTGACTCATATGATCAGACACTCACACAGACCACCTAGTTAAAAAAAAAAAACAAAAACCACAGGAGTGAAGAAGGTAGAGTACCACCCTCTCCTTTGTGGGTTGTGGTTACTGTACCAGGACCATGAACAAAGAGTCACCAAGCCACATGATTTGGAACAGGGAACACTTCAAAGCAGCAGCTGCTTGTGAACGGAAAGGGTTTATAAAGATAGATTGAGTATATGGTTAGTTAGTGTCCTAGGATGACTTAGGTAAAGAGTGGACGCCAAGGAAAGGTGAAGAATGTTATAAGGAAGACATCATTTTTTGTCTGTACACCTAACACAAGTCAGAGGCTTTCTGGGTGCAGTCCCCTGTTATCCACAGTGCCAAAAATGTCCTCACCTTGTCTGAGGTTGGGTGGTATGGTGGAGAGTGTGTGCCTCTTTTTTCATGGTAATTTCACCAGAATATTTTTGGGGCACTGCCTCTTTCATATCCTTCACAAATTGATTTAAGTGGATTCTTCTTACCCACAGCAATATGGGTAGCTCTTGATGGGCTCAAGTCAATTAGTGAAGACCAAATTCTGGCCAAAGGAATTGGCTTAGGAGAGGTCATATGTCCTGATACAGGCTAATTACATCAAGGAATTTTTGTGTGTTTGCTTTCTGGGGGAAAAGAAATCATCCTTACTTTTCCAAAAGAGTTACTATCAAAGATGTTCCCCCCTTCCTTTGGAATGTGAACAAGGGGCTGAGGATAATGTTAAGTGGAAAATCCTGAGCTGTGGCTAGGGTTCATTCAACTAGCAGTGAGTCTTCAGTATAGGTCCTATGCTGTTTTAGACATGGAGAAAAGTGGTTAATAAGAAAGATTTGTGTTTGTTTCATGGATATTAAATTTTATGCAGGAGACTATAAATAAGTAATCAAATAAACATGAAACTTCAGCTGGTAACAGACAGTATGAAGAAAATTAAACTGTATTATGTAATAGGAACACATGAAGGGCTTTCATCCTGCGACAACAGGTAAGATCTCTCTGGAGAGGGTTTCCAGGTTTTCAAAGTAAATAAATACATTTACTTTTTAATTATATTTTTGTGATGAATCAATTACCTTATTTGTATGATTTTTGGACACAAGTAAGCAAAATGTGACATTTGCAAGTAAGCAAAAAGTCACAAAATGGAAATTATATGTATCATTGTACCATCCTATCTTTTAGAATTTGGCAACTGGCTGTCAACTATGTCCATAAGTGTCTTTTTTTAAACTCTTTCATCTATACTGAGAAAATATGATTATCTCTAGCCTAAACACCTTGTCCAGAGTTACAGACTTCACTAGTTAGCTAGAACCTGCCAATAAACTTGAGGGTAGAATCAATGCTACCAAATCATCCCACTTACTAACTGCAGTCAGAGAGTTTCTACATGGTGTTACAGGGAGACCGTTTAAAGTGTTACAGAGGAAATTGTATGAGAACTGTCAGAAAAATGGGGGATAGAAATAAAAAAGGCCATGGAAGCCCCCACCTTTCCTTCACACCCCATGCCACAAACACCTTGTGCATGTGCATCCAGATGAGGATGATTCTACAACAAAATGGGATAGTCCCCATGTGTGTGGACTCAGATGGAACTGATGGCAAAGAAAAAGGAAGCACTGACAAGGCAGCTGAGCAAAGCAGCGCAAGTCCTATATGCGAGATGGTGGACGGGTCATACGGCTTTTAGTCCACCCAAGGACGAACGCTGAAAAGATGTTCCTGTGTCCCCCTGGAAGCTTTTAACTCTTTTTATGGAGAGAGAACTAGAACAACTCTACCTGCAGATCTTGGAAGAGGAAACAACAAAGTCCCTGCATCACCTGGAAAAAAGGAACATCTGTTTGTCAGCAATCCAGTCTGGCAAATAGGTAAGAAGCAGTTAAAACCTTGAGGAGTGGGGGGCTTGAAGAATAAAATTCAAAACCATTCTGCATTTCTTCTTTCTTTTTTTTTTTTTTTTTTAAAAGATTTATCTATTTATCTGTACAAGCACTGGGCACAGTCAGAAGTGCAGGAGGGTGAGAGAATCCACCAGAGCCAGAGCAGAACAGGCAGACTGACAAAGAATACCGCCGAGGGGAGCAGCGGGTGGCAGGAGAGGTCTGTGCGCCATGCGGGACCCTCACCTGGCAGCCTGGGATCGAACCGGCACTGCAGAGGCTGAAGGAGCCATGCCACAACTCTCACAGGGCGAGAAAAAACTGAAGGTGAGCTGATAAGCCAGGCTGAAATACGCACAGGCAATGGCCCACTTTGAGGGCTAAGATAATGATTTCGTAACTTTTCACCAGGGCCTGGGTGGACAATGAAGAGTTAACATTAACCTTCTGCTGTAAAGGCTGAAATGTTTCAGGACAGGACGGGGCCTGGATTCTTCAGGCTAGTGCCAAGAAGGGGGTATGTGGAAGTGGGGTGAGTGTGCACAGAAGTAGATGCCCTAGAGGTTTGAAGTCATGGCTGGAGACTCTGAGAGTCACAGGGTCAGGTGGCAGGGCCTCTGTGGAGGCCAAATAGGGAGTGAGCATTGCCGAAAGTCAGCTTGTCATCAGGGTTGAGGGGCTATTGCTTTTCAAAACAGTGAGAGGGTGGAGACGGAGTGTGAGACACCTGCTCTAAGAAATAATAATTGGGAGAGTGTGAGATTGTCTCCACATGGGGGCAGGTGGTGAGAGCAGAGTGGAGAGTTCTCACATCTGCTCACAATAAGCCTCTCCAAGTCGCAAATTAGCGTGACTTCAGACACAAGATTGCCAAAGAGGAAAAATGTGATTGCTTCATCAGAGTGGATGCTTGCTTTGAGAACTGGCAGATACAGGATGAGATAACCATGGATAAATTTGTTTTTACTTATTATGATATAGTATGCAATGACAGTGATGAGTATACCAAAAACAATGAAAATCAACAGACTTCAAAAACAAACAGGAACTCTAGAAAATAAAGCTATTATGTTTCTGTGTCAAGTGACAAGGTAAGAATTTAAAAACCCAACCAAATATATTCCCCATGGCCCACTAGAGTGACTGCATTTTTGGGGAGGAGCCTGTGGGAGCAGGTGGGGAATGCCTGGGGTTCTCCAGCTGCTCTGCCAGGAGGTGACTTCAGGAAGGAGCAGGAAGCACCTATTTTTCTTTTAACTCTTCATACTCTCATTCCAGTTTTGCTGGTAAGAAAGCTGATATATGCATTCTTAATCTGCTCATTATTGTTTTATTTTTTGACATATTTTGATTTTTTGCTTTCTTTTGAAAAAAAAATTTTAGTAATTTTTTTAGATTTATTTATTTAGGGCCTCCCAGGTGGTGCAGTGGTTGAGCGCTGGGTTGCGAAGCTGCCCACAGCCTCTGCAGCGTTAGTTCGATCCCCAGCTGCCGGCGAGGGTCCCACATGGCGCGCAGACTTCTGCCGCCTGCTGCTCCCCTCAGCAGTGTACTTCGTCAGTCAGTCTGCCTGTTCTGCTCTCCACTCTGGCTCTGGTGAATTCTCTCACCTTCCCAAGCTTCTGACTGTACCCAGTGCTTGTACAAACAAACAAACAAACAAACAAATAAAGATTTATTTTAACAAGAACTGAGGTACAGGTCAGAGGTGAGGGAGGGTGAGAGAACCCATCAGAGAGAGCGGAGGGCAGAACAGGCAGATGTACGGAAGACACTGCTGAGGGGAGCAGTGGGTGAGGCAGGAGAGGTCTGCCACGCTATGTGGGTTTCTCCCTGGCCGGCCAGGAATCAAACTCGCACTGCAGAGGCTGCAGACAGCTTCATAGGGCAGCTATCAACCCGCTGTGCCACCAGGGAGGCCCTCCTTCTGAAAATTTTTAAGCTGCAAAAATCTGGCAGTGAATACTTGCCTACACTTTGTTTAGGTTTAGGAATTGTTCATATTTTTCATATCCACTTCCTATCTCTCCATAAATAAATACATATTAATTGTCACTTCCCAGAACCATTAGGTCAAGACATTGTGAAACACCTCTCCTAAATGCTTCAGTACAGGGGTACAAGAGCAAAGACATTCTCCTATAGTCACAATACCATTATCGGGGGTAAAAACCCTTGGGGGTTTGAAAAACCCTTGTGGGGTGAAAAACCCTTGCAGAGCTGGAACATGCTCTCCTCAAAGTGGGTAGAGCTTCCTTTAGGCATTTCCCGCCAAAAGGTGAGTGCTCCAAACTATGGTCCACCCAGATCCCGTTGGTCCTCTTTGGAGTACTGTGAGAATGTAGTTGGCTTTTCCTCTTAATCCTCCACCCTCTTTGTCTTACTTCTCAACTTGTGCTAGGAGACAGGCCTTCACAGAAGTTCTGGTCCCACTGCAAGTGATCATAGCTGGTGGAAAGAGCATTTGGAACTGCCACCAGGAAGCAATTCGTATTCCAATTTGTATTTTAATGAGGATTAAAAGCAGAAAAGGCAAGATAGGGGGAAAGCCGATTGGCCTGGGTTTTTGCCTGTCACTGGAATTCATAGGGAAACTCCTAGGGGGAGTACACATGAGAACTAGGAATATACACAAGCTCTAAGAGCTGGCACTAACTGATTGGCAAGGCTGAAAACCAATGCTTTAACTTTACTCCCCTATTGTTCGTCCACCTTCCTTTTCCAGTATGTTAAAAAGTTATGAATGACTTGTTATGATCCTTCTTTACCTCCCAGAGTTATTGAAGGTGGATATGAGAGTCAAAATCATGGAAAGAGTTCTAGAAGAATCACCCATAGCAAGCCCTGGTCCCCCTCGTATATACAAAAAGGAAAAGAAAACAAAGAAAAACCTGGAGACCTCAGAGGTTGATCCCCTTCTTTAAAAGTGTAGAGGTCAGGTTGCAGTATCTTCCTCTGGGGCAGAGCAGTGGGCAGCCCTGTAGAGTGTCAGTGTCTGCAGGACATGGCATGATGTTCCCTGGCAGGATGACTGCCAAGCAATGACATGGAACCTGTGTGAGTGCCAGGCAAAAGGGGAAGACCCTGGAGGAGAGAGGATGGCTGCCCTCGTGCTCCCACTCACACCTCCACAGAAAGTGGCTCCACCCTGTTTCCACAGGTCTCAAGATAAGGACACAAAGGACAGGTGCAGGCAGGGCACGGGCAAAGAGGCACACAAAACAGGGACTATAGACACGATGCCTCCATCTGTTGGCCAGACAGAATCTCCAGCTAAATCTTTCAAGAGGATCACCCCCAAGAAGAAACCTCTGAGGGACTGGGTGTCTACTGGGAGCCGCGCTACTCATGTCATCTGACAAAAGTCCAGGCATGGGGCAGATTTCTGAAAAATCAGGAATCTCATTAGCTGACTCCAAGATTCTCCTCATTTGTTTATGGCTAGTTTCTACTATTGCTAAAATATGCATTTAAGGTAAAACTTCAAATGATGTTTGATCAATTACTAAATAACCAATTTGATGACAAATGGCACTGCATGATACAAATATTACATTTTTTATAAAATTAGTAGTTCTCTGCCAAAAGGCAGTAATTCAACATTCGGCTTTATATTAACAAAGTGAAAAAACTTCTGGGAACAAAAGGCTGTAAACATCTCTTGGCCAAAGTCCTTAAGAAAATTCCTGTTAAGCCAGGAGACCCACAGCCAGCTCCTGCTAAATTTTTCTTATTTGTTTAGGGCTAATTCCCTTGGATGTAACAATTGATATGGTAGCTGTTAGAGTATGCATTCGAAAATAGTCAACAACAATTTTGTTACTGGTTAAGCTAATAAACATGGCAGCACAAATAATACATTTGGAAATAGTCAATGAAAACCAAAAGCTATAACCATCTCCGGCCCTGTCCCTGATGAAATATTTGTAGTTCCTTAAAATGACAACCAGCAATCTCACAGAGAATGGAAATGTCCCGTGATCTTCAAGTTAGATACGGAAACTAGGCTGTCTAGATAAGTAGAGGAGTGATAGGTAAAAAACTCTTTTGTTAGATTAGGAAACTTCCTCCCTTAACTGAGAGTTGGGAGCTAGGGAAGAAGACTCAGTGTGGCTTGCCTGGCATTAACGCCCTCCAGGCCCTTGGTTCCTTAATATCGAATCAATATAAAAACAATATACTATAGATGATGATTTCTGTATAAAAGCCTTCTGTTTTTTACTTTAATCGATTAGTTATATGTTAGTCTAAACTTTATAGGTTAGTTAGAAAAAATCCCTTTGTTTCCCTCCCCCAGGTAACTTCCTCTAGCCCTTAGTTAATCGTTCACCATGACAAACTTGGAAATGTTAGTTGCAGACACATGGGCTTTTTACTAGTAATATAATAACTGTTGGTTGTTTAAAGTAAATAACTATTTTGAAAAATTTGTTTAGCAACTGTGCCTTCTTTAAGACAAAGAATAATTAATGTCATAACCTCTGCAGGATGGCAAACAGACCTTTGGCTGCCCTTGAAAAAACATGTGATGATTGTTATCGTCCTACCTTAATGCATATGCTTATGCACCCATGGTTTGCTTGAAATGTATAAATAAAGGACTGCTGAGACCCTCAGCAGGACGATGCCTGCACCCTGATCAAGTGTCCAGTCTCCTCATTCCCCATTCCCCCTCCCTTATCATTTCTCTACAATTGCGCCAACGCCTTCCCATCCTTCAGGAACCCCTGACACCTAGACTGCTTCGGCTGCCTCACAACAGGTGTCTGCATCAGCAGACTGACCCATCACCTGTGGATCTAGAATCCACACACTGAGCTAGATAATCAGAGAGTCATCGCTCAGCACAGTATTAACCGAGTGCCTATTATTTGTCAAGAACTGTTATTGGCAAGGGGTAGAGAAGTCAAGAAGACAGAACTCTGCTTTCTATTCACTGAGAGAGACAAGCGAACAACTAAGTACATAAAATGAGATCACAAATAATTGTAAAAGGGGGGAGCAAACTTACATCAACAGGCAATTATATAAAGAATTGAGCACTGGGAGATGGCCATTCCTTCTCAAGAGGGAGCACAGAGAGTAGGCAAAAGAAATGTAAAGGACATGAAAGCTATATTCCAAAACCAGATGTCTGTGGCCCATGAAAGCCGGGAATGAGGGGGAGGAAAGGGCCAACAGATATGTGATAGAAAAGGGGGATTCTGAACCTAAATGAGACTGAGATATGTGGTATATATACACAATAGAATATTACTCAGCAATCAAAAATGATAAACTCATGCAATTTGCAGCAACATGGATGGAGCTGGAAGGGATCATGCTCAGCGAAATAAGCCAGAAAGAAAAAGAAAAATACCAGATGATCTCACTCATAGCAGGAATCTAGAAAACCTAAATAAGGGACCAGGAAAAAGAATAACTATAAGAAATAAATAAATAAAAAGAAAAAATCAAAATCAATAAGCAACTATAAACCAGAGACACACTACAGGTGGGGGGAGCGGGGAGAACAGGGATTGGGGTCAAAATAATGGGCTGTAATTGTATGGGAAATATAAACAACATGAAAGTTCATACATTGTGCAAAAATGAAAAATATATATGACACTGGGGCCTCCCTGGTGGCACAAGGGTTTAAGCACCGCACTATGAAGCAACCCATAGCCTCTGCAGCATGAGTTCGATCCCAGGCCGGCCAGGGAGAAACCCACATGGTGAAGACCTCTCCTGTCTCACTTGCTGCTCCTGTCGACAGTGTGTATTTCAGTCAGTCTGCCCATTCTGTTTCCCTCTCTGTCTCTGGTGAATCCTTTCATCCCCGGCATCTCTGGCCTGTATCCCAGCTCTTGTATACATAAACAAACAAATCTTTTTAAAAAAATTAAAAAAAATTAAAAGTGACATTGCTATTGAAAAATCACAGCTTTATAATTTCATTTGTCAATTATGCCTCAATAAAGTTGGGGACATATGTCATTGATTTGACTGAGATTAAACATTAGCAGCAGTTGTCACGCTTAAGCAGCCTCATTACTCATTAGGGTAAGATCATGACAAAGGTTAGTGTGATACTGCGTGGGTCTCTGCTTGTCACTGGAATTCACAGGGACCCTCCAGCAGCAGCAACAGTGGGTTCACACAAACTCTAACAACTGGCATTGACTGAGTAACAAGACTGAAAAAAAAAATCTTTATCTGTACTGCATCCTATTGTTTGATGCCTATTCTAGTCTTGGGTATAAACTCTGGCCTTCAGTCCAGCTGATGCCAATATTTTGATTTCCCTCTGCTTCTTGTATCTATTTTCTCAATCATTTCAGAATCCGGAGGGGCTTGGGACTAAGAAACATTGTAAAAAGCGCCAATGATTTGTGTGTGGTGGTGGGGTGGGGAGCAGGCAGAGAGAGAAAGAGAAAAAGAGAGAGAGAGTGAATCAAGACAAGCACAGGCTGCAGGGTAGGCTGGAACCCTGTGCACCACACAGAGGTACAGGCTTCAGCAAGGAGACTCCTCCAGTGCCTGTAGACTACAGATGTCAGGCTTCTGTTAGGCTTTACACACACTGTAGGCATTTCAACACTTAGGCTTTACACACACTGTAGGCTTTACACAACACTGTTAGGCTTTACACACACTGTAGGCATTTCAACACTTAGAAATCCAGTGCAACAGATATGATCATTTCTAGTGAGAACAGGCTTGCTTTTACAGGGATGAAATTGCATGGCAAAAAACCTAAGCTCGTGATAGCTTTTTTTTTTTTTTTTTTTTTTTAAATGATTTATTTATTTATTTATACAAGCACTGGGTACAGTCAGAAGCGCGGGAGGGTGAGAGGATTCACCAGAGCCAGAGCGGGGAGCAGAGCAGGCAGAAGGACCGAAGGACACTGCTGAGGGGAGCAGCGGGCGGCAGGAGAGGTCTGCGCGCCATGTGGGACCCTCGCCCGGTGGCCGGGGAGCAGCCAGGGATCGAACCGGCGCCGGAAGAGGCTGCGCGCAGCCTCGCAACCCGGCGCTCAACCGCTGCGCCACCGGGGAGGCCCCACGTGATAGCTTTTTTGACCAGTGGCTAAAATAATATTTTTTTTATTGTGACCTTGTCCTTTAATGCTTATCTAGCATATATCGTTGAAACCAGTGTCAAAAAAGCAAAAACAATACAACAGCTAGCATTACATCTAGTTGAAACAACTATAATATTTTCAAGAGCCATTAATTATTCACAACATGTAATTTGGGCAAAAAAAAAAAAATCCTGTTCTAAGTAAGTAAAGTCATGGCACATAGATCTGGGTTCAAATTCTGCTTTGAACACTATTCACTGAATGACCGCCAACAATTACAGCCAGCCTCAGACTCCTCATTTGTGAATGGGGTTTCTCCCATCTCCCACTTGACCAGTCAAAAGAGGAATGTGCAGGACCTCAGCTGGGTTGTAGAGAGCTGAGCCCTTTGGTATTAGTGGCCAAAGACAAACCAAAAAGAAACTGTCAATCTGCAGTCGCTTACAGGGGTATGAAACAGGGGTAGAACAGGGTATGAAACCCAAGAAACCACCAACCCTTCCTGATTCCATGTTGCCCCATGGAACAGGCCTGTGCAGGGCTAGGTGTACCTGTAGTTCATCTTGCTAAGTGGCCCCTGAACTTGATGCTCCTGCAGTTCTGTGGACCCAGGAGCTGGGGGTGAATGTAGGAAGGGGAAACAAGGGCGAGTCTGGGAGTAGGAAAGTGGGAGTACTGGTTCAGGGTGGAGGGCATCGTCTTCAAGGTTTTTCCTCCTCCTCCTCTTGATAAGGAGGCCTTGGCCCCAAACAGAGGACTACCAAGGTGCTCAGGTCAGCACTGCAAATGCATGTGAGAACCACGGCTAAGCATTGACTGCAGCTCCTGCCAGAGACTCCCCAGCACACTGGACAGCAAATCTGGTGCAGGTTGGCCGCTTTCCCCACCTATCTGCCAGGTGGAGTCTTTGTAATCACCTGTAGTCAGGCCTGAAAATCATGCACAGGAATTTGGCAAGAGCCAGAAGCATTACTGGCTATAAGAAGGAATGAACCCTGTACCTGGCAAATATATCTGCTTGATAGGATCACTAGAATTAAATTTAATGAATTGGAATTAACATAGTGCTGATAATAGTGCCTGGAACATAGTTACTGCTCTGTGTGTTTTTCAGTTGAACAAATAGCAAGAGCTCAGTAAATGTTAGCTATTTTCAATTATTCCTAATCTGACCAAGTTGTCTTATCTCTTCTACTCTAATCCACGTCATTCCTGGATGATTGCAATTGGAGTGGAAAGTACACAAGAATATTTACCAAAGGATACAAGAAAAATGAAAGAAGGGTGATTTTTCTCCCTAGAAATTCAATAATTTTCTCAACAATGGGAGTAAATAATAGACTTAGAGTGTCACAATTTTTCAGTCCCTAATGGTCATTGATCATCAACTGCTAACATCACAAAAATAAGACATAAGAAACTTATGCAACTTCTATAGGAGGTTGCCATGTTGTACATGTTGCGCCACCCATGTTGCCAAAGAAATTGAGCTTGCATCTGTTGGAACATCTACAACCAACAATTTATAGGACAAGCTGAGGAAAGAGGAACTTATCAACTGACATCACGGGTATGAAATCAACAAAATCTAGACTTTAGGAAATACTTATGACAAACAATCATTCTTCAGTACAAAATATCAGGTCAGTGATGAAGTTAAAAAACTATAGATTAAGACCTTTAGGAGACAAAATGACTAACCCTATTATGTGGTTCTTATTTGGATATTTATCAAGCAAACTGTAACAAAGTATATGTACATTTATGACATAACCATGGAGGACTACACTATACATAGTCCAGAAACCCTACACAAAGAATAGTACCTTGCCCAACCAATACCCCTCAATATTGCCACTATTCTGCTTTTATGACCGCAGACTAGTTTTGCCTCTTCTTGAGCTTTTTATGAATATGATGATGCAATATGCATATATATATGTATATACATACATACATGTTTTGTTTTGCTTGACATTATGTAGGACTCAGTCATGTTATTGTTATGTAGTAACAATTTAGTTTGAAGAACATTATATTTATAAATGGTACATGAGTATAAGGTGTGGCCCATTATGGATATAACTGACAATTTGAAAAGCATTTAGCACATGCATAAGACAATTTTTAAGACTCAGTTTTTTCAAGTCAATCAGGTTAACTGCTATGGACAGAGTTTATGAAAACAAAGGAGTATGAGATGGATCTTGGAAGGAGGCAAAATCTAAAGAAGCAGTAAAAAAATAATAGTTTAGGAAGGAGAACAAAGCTTTGAGGAATTTTGGAAAAGGTGATTCAACCAACATAGCTGGTTTGGGGCTTATTAGTATTTGTAGAGGTACAGTTGGTATAAATAGTACATATTTAATGTAGTAATTTGATTTTTGAATATATGTATTTTACTCTCAAGCCTTCAGCACAGTTAAGATAATGAAACTATCACCACCAACACTATGCAATCCCTGACTCCCACTCACCCCCATTATTCTTGCTACACCACACATTCTTACTTTGAGATCCAAACATGTTACTACACATATCAATTGTTTATTCTTTTTGGTTGCTAACTACTTTAACAATACATAGATATACTACCATTTGTTTATTCATTAATCTTTTTATGGACATTTAAATTACTTCCTGTTTTTGGAGAATAGATTTACCATGAACATTCATGTCCAAGTTTTAAATGGAAAAATGTCTGCATTTCTCTTGGGTAAATATCACACAGTGGAATGGTGGGATTCCATTATTTATTGAGGGTTGTAATTTTATTTTTCTTTTGGTATTACTTTTTATTAAACATCCTTGTTTGTTTTTTTATTTTTCTTCCCTCATGTTCGGTCACCATAGTTTTCCCAGCACTAAAGTCCTCCATCACACTCCACCTCACTCTCTCCTCTTCCCTCCCCCTGCACCCTCTTCCCCCTTCTCTACTGTTCCCTTCTCTCCCCTTCCTCTCCCCTCCTGAGTGTCCCAGATCTACTATTTGTTTTCAAGTGTTGCTTTTAGAGTTTGTCTTTGTCTGATCCTTTGTTTGGTTTCTCTAGATTCCACATACAAGTGACACCATCCAATATTTACCTTTCTCCTTATGGCTCACTTCACTTGGAATAATCCCTTCCAATTCCATCCATCTTGCTGCAAATGGCATGAATTTATCATTTTCATTGCTGAGTAATATTCCAGTATGAATATGTTATGTGCCACATTTTGATCCATTCATCTGTTCTGGTGTTGTTTCTATACCTTGGCTATTGTAAATAGTGATGTTATAAACATAGGAGTACAGGTTTCCTTTCAAATTAGTGTCTTTCCTCGTTGGATAAGACACATAGGAGTGGATTATTATTTTTTAAGCAACTGTTAAATGTTTTTTCAAAGTAATTGTACTCTTTTATACTCACACCAGAAGTAAAAGATCTAGTGCCACATTCTTGTCAACACTTGGTATGATCAGTATATAATTTTAACTGTTCTACTAGTGGAGTCTTACAGTACTTTTAATCTGCTTATTCTCTAGTGACTGATGATGTGGGATTTCTTCTCATATGTTTATTTTCCATCCATCAATTTTCCTTGGTGAAATATCTGCTCAAACCTTTTGCCCATATAGGGGATTGTTTGTCTTCTTATTGAGTTGTAAAATGTCTTTGTATATTCTGGATACTAACACATATGTTTTAAAAATATTTCCTCTGTGGCAAGTCTTTTCATTTTCTTAATAGTATCCTTTGAAGAGCAAATATTTTTAATTTATTTAAATTTATTTAAGAAATTTTTGCCATACTTTAGATCACTAATATATTCTCCTGACTTGTCTCACTTAGCACAATGTCCTCAACTTTCATCCATGTTGTTGCTAATGGCGGGCTTGCCTTCTTTTCCACTTTTTTTCATAATATCCCATTAGATGTGTGTATATTCATTTATTTATTCATGTGCTGACAAGTGGATTGTTTCCATTTATTTGCTATTGTGAATAATACCATGTAAACATGGGAGTGCAGATATTTCTTCAATATCTTATTTTCATTTCTTTTGGATATAGTCTCAAAAGTAGAATAGCTGCCTCATGTGGTATTTCTATTTTTAATTTTTTGAGAAATCTCTGTGTAGGTTTTCATTTTTTAAATGTTGAAAGAAATAGTGCAAAACAAAGTTGGAAAAGGCATGAGATATAAGCAGAGACCATCAGTTAAAAAAAATTGTTTAGATGACTTGTAAAGCTTGTGTTGTAGCTAAAACTGTTCTTTTGCACGACTATCATTAGCTACTGATATAATTTTGAATAGCTAGTGATAAATACGAAGAAATTTTTGATGAATAATATTTCAGGCTTTACAGCAGAAGGTTAATGTTAATCCTTCAATGTCCACACCAGTCCTGGTGAAGAGTTATGAAATCATTATCCTGGCCCAGACTTCCCTAGGTGAGATGTTTGTGTGTGTTTTAGTTAAATGAGAAAGAGAGTTCCTCTTTTTGCTGGGGATGCAGGTGAATCCCAATTAAAGTATTCCAGGAAAGTACCTGCCACTTCAGTCCCTGAGGAAATACTTGTTAAAATTCACAAGGTCAAATTCAACTACTCCTGACTCTGTACCAGACAGACAGTAGTTAGTAGAAGCAAAGAAGTGGGATAAGCCAGTCAAGGAAGTTAGGGAGATAGCATTTAATTGCAGAGGTAGACAACTAACAATGCAATTCTGTACTTGTAATGATGATCTTGGGAAAAGAGGAAAGCATTAGCATTCTTAGAACATCCTATCTCACTGAATCCCCCTCATAGTACTTCGGGAGAGGAACAGACAGGACTGAGGCCGGTGCCCAAATTCATGCACTTTGAAGGGAGAGGAATCAGAACCCAGGAGTCTAACATCAATGCCAACATTTTTTCCCCCAGTTGTGGCCCATTCTTCAGACAGAAGGACCCCTTTTTCTCTGCTTAGAAATCCTGTCAGCTTAATCTTAGGTGCATTTCATGATTGAGCACAATTAATAGGCAGCACTGTGATGTCAACTGTACCTTTTCTAAGAGACTGTGTTATGCCCAAACTGACCAGGGTTCAATTTTTTCAATGGCCACTGGAGGGCTCCCCATGGTAAGCTTTATAGACAACCACCAGGTATTACTTAAACACATTCTCCCCCCCCACCCCCTTCTCTTAAGTGATTAATTCCAGGCCTTTGGGAGTTGGTAAGTGATTATGTCACTCTTAAAAATGAGGGATGAATAACATTTGGTTGGAACCAGACTGAGTCAACTTCAGGCAGGGGTCATATAAGGATCTTGCCACACAGTTCTTTATGTACCCCTGAGGCCAGGCCGCCCACACTTTGCTTCTTAAGTCTCGAGCCCACACATAATTCAATCAATACACCTGCACTTCTGACCTACAGCACTGCATCGACATCACGCCTCCTCTGCTGACCACCAGCATTTCTCATCACCCTCTACCTTGGACTCTGCCTCAGGCTGAGGCCTCAGCCAGGGCAAAGATCTAATTTGTTCACCACTGGAGTCTTGGAATATTTTTCAAAGTGGGCCTCCAGGCTCTTGTCCCCTGTGCCATCTTAAAGGCAGGAGAGGCCCCCAAGAGGGATCATGGAGGTTCCAGTTTGCTCTCTGTCAAAGTACTTTTTCTGTTCTCTCCAACTTTGCCCTGCTGGTTAATATACTACCCTAAGCCTGGTGTACTTAAAGTTTAAAATACACACACACATACACACACACACAGAAATATTCAACACACTGGAAATATATTGTGATGGCAGAATTTTACAATACAGAAGATAAAATTTGGGGGCAAAGACTTTGAACCCTCCCAAATGTGCCAAAAAGAATGGCAAACTGGGGTGCTGTTCATGGGTATTTAAATTTTCAAATACTGATTTCGGTGTGAAATCTTGCTAGGAAGTTGTTTTGAAACTAAAGTAGAATGTTAAATAGGGTCTTCTCAACCAAAACTTCTGCCCAAGTCTAAACAAGAATTATTTCATTAAAATTATTTTAATCACTTCATTAAAAATTACTTCACTTCTGAAATGATTTTCAACAAATGTTGACTTTCATCAGAAGGCATCAGGAGAGGATAATGTCTTTCATAACAAAATCAGATAGACCCAGAACTATGTTTTCCCTGTTGTGTCAAGTTAGTAATAGTAGGCAAAAAACACTGAGCGTGACAGAACGCTGAACACTGTGTTCATTGCCATATACTCAAGACCCTTTCAAGGTCAAGCCTATTTCTAAGCTGACCAACCAAGAGCAACCAGTCTTTTCATTTGTAGGTAATTGGTCTAATTACTTATTTGGTGCCTCTGTGAGTGGAAATCATTGTTTTCATTTAGAGATGGAAGAACAGAGGCCGTGAACAGGAAAGCAATTGGTTCAGGCTTACCACATTAGTGGTCAATGTCAATGTTCACTTTTTTTTAAAGACTTATTTATTATTATTTTTTACTCATACAAGAACTGGGGTACAGGCCAGAGGTGTGGGGGGTGAGAGGATTCACCAGAGACAGAGTGGAGAGCACAGCCAGAGGTGTGGGGGGGTGAGAGGATTCACCAGAGATAGAGTGGGGAGCTGTAGGGTAAGGAAAAATGTCAGGTTTTTCTGCCCTCCCGCCATCAGGATAGATGATGGATCCTTGCGGTCCCGAATGCATGCCTGATGGCGGGCACCTGGAGTAGGGTGTGGGCATAGGCAGATGGGATTCACCTGGGCTAAGACTGTGCTTTTAAGGGCGGCGTCACGGGGACGCCAGCAGCAGCAGAAGCCGAAAGGGAAGCTGAGAGAGAAGCAGAGAAGCAGAAGCAGAAGCAGAGAACGCCAGAGAGCCCAGATAGAGTGAGGATTTGCAGGGGGGCTGGGAGGACTGCCAGCCTCCCGGCCCCCTAGCACCCCTGCCTGCCATATGCCTGGTGAACCCCAATAAAAGACCTGCAAAAACCCACTAAGGACTCTGACTCCTCCTTTACCCGGTCTGAATGGGATCAGAAAACCTGCACAGTGGTCCATTTCTGCCCCTACAATTGGTGTAAGTCGGCAAGATGATCCATGCAGACAGGTATGGAGCCCTCCAAAGACCTGGAGGGACTAAGGAGTAACAGACTGTGAGCTTGTGACGATGCTGTAGGCGCCATGGCGGCACAGAAGGTGGACACCATCCAGGAGCTGCGGGACAAGACCTCAGCTGGAGGAGGAGACGCCAGAGGACCAGCCAACGACACCCGAAAGGACCAGCCAATGACCTCTGAGGCAGCAGAATCATCAGCGAAAAGAGGACCATGATTTGGAGCTCGCCAGTGCTGATTCAGGGAGAGGTCAAGAGACTTGGACTGATGGACTGACAATTGAACTTGGACTGACAATCCCGCCAGAAGGCAGAGGACCTTGCAGGTTGATATGTTTTGGGACCCTGGGGGTGGAACAGTTTTGTTTGTAAACCCCAGGAGATGGGAATCTGGAGGTGGCCAGTGGGCCTTGATGGCCAAAAGCAGCCTTGCATGCCCAGCAGCCAGGTGGAGGAGAAAAGCCAACTGAGAAGGCAAAAGCTGGTACTGATGCTAAGTTGAGAAGCCCTCTGCGGCTGTCAAGCAGCGTGAGTATGCTGAAGAACTGTGAGTCTCGTAAAATCACCTGTGGGTGATGCCCTGCTTGTTCCTGGGTGAGGAGCTGAGGAACCTGTCCTTGGGGGACGGGTGGGGAACGTGGCTTGGGGTGGAGCCCAAGCCGAATGCAGAGTTTGGATCCCCGACCCATGTGCTTGTGCAGTGGGTTGGCCTGAGTGCAGGGGTCTGCGAGTTGCATTGGTGGCTGTGAAGGCCGAGTGTTGGAGCGACTGCAGACAGAAACCCTGAGGGTTGGTGATTACCCCCAACAGTATAGAATCGCCAATCCCAGAGCTAGTGCATCCTGGGGGTGGATGCGGTGTGTGGCTTGTAGCCGAGACTACAGCCAGAGAAGGCCAGGAAGCCCGACGGCTCCTGGCGTGTTACAGTAGATGCCGTGAGTGGTTCCCCTCCCTCGTGTGAGCAGTGCCTTCGGCAGCAGATGTGGTGGCTCATCTGCTGGTACCAATAATTGTCTTTTGCACTAGGTTGGAGCCCTGCCTGGACTTATTTGTGTTCATTGTATTTTGTTATATTGTGATGTATTTCATTTACTTTTGTGGGCCATGGCTGCAGTGTTCATATTGCCAAGAGACATGTGTTTGATTTGTATATAGAGACTGATAAAGACTATATGGCAGAAAACCCTGAGGGGGTGGACTGTAGGGTAAGGAAAAATGTCAGGCTTTTCTGCCCTCCTGCTACCAGGATAGATGATGGATCCTTGCGGTCCCGAATGCATGCCTGATGGCGGGCACCTGGAGTAGGGTGTGGGCATAGGTAGATGGGATTCACCTGGGCTAAGACTGTGCTTTTAAGGGTGGCGTCACGGGGATGCCAGCAGCAGCAGAAGCTGAAAGGGAAGCTGAGAGAGAAGCAGAGAAGCAGAGAACACCAGAGAGCCCAGATAGAGTGAGGATTTGCGGGGGTCTGGGAGGACTGCCAGCCTCCCGGCCCCCCAGCACCCCTGCCTGCCATATGCCTGGTGAACCCCAATAAAAGACCTGCAAAAACCCACTAAGGACTCTGACTCCTCCTTTACCTGGTCTGCATGGGATCAGAAAACCTGCACAGTGGTCCATTCCTGCACCTACAGGAGCAGAAAGGCAGACTGAGTGAACTACACTGCTGAGGGGAGCACCAGGCAAGTCAGGAGAGGTCTGCTGTGCCATGTGGGTTGCTCCCTGGCCGGGGATCGAACTCGTGCTGCCGAGGCTGCAGACAGCTTCATAGGTTGCTGTAGGGTAAGGTAAAATCAGGCTTTTCTGCCCTCCTGCCATCAGGATAGATGAGGGAACCCTGTGATCCTGAACACATGCCTGATGGCGGGCACCTGAAGTGGGTACACCTGCGCTAAGAAATGTGCTTTTAAGGGCGGCATCACAGGGACGCCAGTAGAAGCCAAAAGAGAAGCCGAGAGAGAAGCAAGAGAAGCAGAAGCTGAGACAAGGCCGGAGAGCCCAGATAGAATGAAGACTTGCTGGGGGCTGGGAGGCCTGCCAGCCTCCTGGCCCCCCAGCACCCTTACCTGCTGTGTACTGGGTAAATTCCAATAAAGAAACCTGCAAAACCACTGAGGACTCTGACTCCTCCTTTACCCGGTCTGCTGGATCAGAAAACCTGCAGTGTCCTGTCCTGCCTTTACAGTTGCATATTAACCCCTTGTGCCACCAGGGAGGCCCCAATGTTCACATTTTTTGCTCTTCTGTACCTAATGTTAAGAGACTTGGTGCCACCGTTCGTGTATTTTTTATCTTTAATTACAGTGGCCTTTTGGCAAAAGACCAATCTAGAAAGATTAGATGGTAGATTTTTCAAGGAAGCCCTACTCCCATGTGGTTTAATGTCATAAATCACAAAGCCAGAGACAAGACCACAACCAAAACCTGAGAGCATATCGGACACTCCTTCTGGCTCAGGTCTGACAGAAATCAAGTCCAGTCCAGTCAGAAATCAAGTAAATATCCATCAAGCTATAAGCTGACAGCAATTTTCCACCCTAGTGGAAAGGAAATAAGCAGCAGCCTCTATGTGATTTGGTTCTAATGACATGAATTGCCAACACCGATCTCTGCAGCTTTATCTCTGAAACTCCACCCTCAGAAGCCCACTGTCGGCAGATCCACCCATGGCCTGGATCCTGGAATTCAGCTTGGGTGGTATTTAGAGTAAGTCCTGGCTGGATCCCATCTACACCCCAAGCCCTCCTCATGGATAAGTAACTGTGGGCAGGGAGGTCTTTAAGACATGGGCAGCTGCCTCGGCACCACTCAGTATTAATTATTTAATTGACCAACAGAGGAAATAGATGTGTAATACCCAGAGAGCTTCAGCCTTTATCCTAGGTTCAATTTAAACTAATCATCAGTCTTTCTGGAAAATGCCTATGTGGGTTTTTCTTTAAGTGCAGTCAGCAAGTCTGAACAAAACCCTCCTATGCTGTCTGACAGCTATGTCTGGACCCAGAGTCCACTACACTGCAGGACCAAGAGGGCTTTGGTGGTGCCCAGGACCAAATGGAACTGGCTCAATGGCAAACATAGCCTTTATGAAAAAAACCAGAAACCTCTTGAATGGAAGTGAGTCCGAGAACATTGGGTCTTCCATCTTGAACTTGAAAGAAATTAAGTGGAGAAAATCTATACTTTCCAACCAGCAGGCAAACTGAGTAAGGGAAACATTACAAAGCGAGGTAGAAGGGAAACCCATACAAGGAACTATCTTGGTATGAGACCACCACACATTTGGGCAAGTAAGGGAACTATTCTCACTGGCTCCTGGAACTGCTTTTTCAGACTGGAATCATACTGAAGAACCTCCCAAAACAGTTTACAAGTTCTAGGGTTTCAGAGGTAGAGGACACGAGCATTTCAAAAACCCATATTTTTTAGAAACACATGCAACATAGCTCGAAGACTAGGAGCTGACCGAAGACTAGGAGCAGGGCTGTTGCCAGTTAGATAAGTATAAGGCACTAGGTAGGAGACTGGAGGGTGTCCTCTGCATTTCCATTAGAGGGCATTCTTGCTTCACAAATTCCTGGGTTTTCCTGTCATCAGAGAGTCTTTTCTTCCAAGGCAGGTCTGCATGATAGGTGGTCTAAACGGGCAAACGGCGTGCCAAGCAAGGTAAGAGAAGTTGAGAGGAAACAATATGGCATTTCTTTTTTCCTGCTTTCAAATCAGAAGTGCATACCCAAGGTTAACAGAAAGTGGCTTGGGCCAAAGCTGTTTTCCTGGGAATTTTTCATCTCATAGACCTTGTACACAGTACTCCCATGGACTGCCAGAGCCTTCCCTGGGGGAGGCTGAAAGGGGAGACAGTTGATTTTTCAGAGAGATTGTGCAAACGCAGCCAAGCAAACAGGAAGGTGCCTCGAGTCCTAGACGGGGGGCCTTTCCTCTCCATGTGCCGTCACTAGAGCCTGTGTAGGGGGAACGTAGCCAAGACAGAGGCAGACTGAGCACCTTCTTTAGTTTTTCTGCAGAACCAGGCTGCCTCTCCCACCATCTGCTTCCCCAGGGCTGATCCGGGCGCAGCATACAGCCAGGTTCATGTGTATCTGCAAGGAGTATGCTCATGTGGCGCTCAACACATGTGCATGTCCCTGTGGGGGCTGCATGTGCGCATGTGCTACTGGAGGTGATTTTAGGGCATTCAAGCTTTGGCATATGAGACTGGGGCATGATGGTGACAAAGAGGTGGATACTTCCCCTGACCATGCTAGGGACTGGGGGAGACGGAGAAAGAACATTAGGGTTTCTGATGGGTGGACAATATGTATATTTCTGAGAGCATATTTGGAGTAGAAATGAGACAGCCACCAAGAAAATGTTGCTCCCCGTCATATGAGGATGGGCAGCTTTGCTGTAGAGCTTATGTCTTAGTTCAGGCTGCTAGAACAAAGGATCACAGATGGGGTAGTTTCCCAAGAACAGAAATGTATTTCTCACAGTTCTGAAGGCTGCAACTTAAAGATCAGTGTCAGCCTGTCAGGTCGGGGTGGGCGCTCCTCCCTCTTTCCCTTTGCAGATGGCCAACTCCTCATTGTCTTCATATGGCAGGGAGAGGGGGAGCTCTCTTGGCTCCCTTATAAGACCACTAGTCCCAATAAGGAAGGTGCTCATAGCTTAATGACCTCCCAAGGCCCCCGGTCCTAACACCGTTGCATGGGGATCCAGCTTTTAGGGGAACATGTTTAGCCCACTGCATGCTGGTAGAGCTCAGAGGGGTGAGCTCATGGAAACTTGTGGGCTTTCCCTGGTCACTCCACGGTGGCTCATTCCAGATCTCAGTGCAGGTCTCAGGGTTCCCCCCCGCCAAAAAAAAAAAAAAAAAAACCCTGGAGGATGAAGTCAAAGAGCAGTGGAGATTCTTTATGAAGACAGTGGGATGGGAAGTCAGTCTGTGAGGAGAGGGGTGCAGGCATGAGCCATGAGGCTTTGCTTCACTTTGGACCTATGAAGAGAGTCGTAGGATTGCCTCAGTCTCACATTTTAGCGTGATACAAAGTGTTCCCTTTGGAGAGGTTGTAGAAAATCATGTCAAGGCAGTAATAGGAAACTAGCTTTTATCAAATTCATAAAGCACAATGCTAACAGAGGACAGAAGAATCTTGGGAGAAACCAGATGACTCAACTTGTGTCTTGGGCTTAAGTTAGAGACCCTGGGCAGGAAAGCAAATACTTGGCAGAAGGGCAAGAGGGAAGGGCGGAGGGCAATACCCTCGGCCCCACCCCAAGGCACAGCCATAGTCGATGACCCAGTCCTGGGAGGGGAAAGCCTCATTCTCCCTGTGCTGTAAACCCCAGGTTTTACCACTCAAGCTCCTGGCCCTGGTTTTCATTTGGGCTTTGCAGCAACAAAGCCCCCTTGGCCCAAAGCTCACACTTTCTATTTTTAAAAAGCAAGGATTTAGGAGTACAGGGGAGTCTATAATTTACCCAGCACTTGAAACCATCCAATCCACCCCAAGGCGAGGATGAAGCTCAGATCCTCCTGCACAGGTTTTGATGGTCCTTCTGAGTACTTTGAGTTTCTTTCATGTCAGGTAATCACCCTAGTTCCCTGCTGGGTGCATTTTACCTCTCCCATTATATAGCACAGAAGTGGGTGTGCTCCCGGAGAGAATGTGGAACCTAATGCTAGGTTCTGTTTATGGGCCTTCGGCTTGCAAAACATCGGACGGTTTGCCAAGTTTAGAACCCCCTGGAAACCTGTGGATTTGGAACTCCAGATAGAATTCCAATTTTTGTTTTGAGGTTCAAGTTCTTTTAACTTTTGGCACAAATGTGACTTCCCGTTTCTAAGGAAAAAAAGCTTTCAAAAGTTCCACTAGAAGAACTCCTGGGTAGCCAGGGGTTTTCACAAAAAAAACGATATTTTGACGAGTTAAGTGTAAATGTATCAGAAACATATGGATTAAATTTCCCTTAAAACACGCAGGGGTTTGAAAAAGGGGGGAGAAAGCAGGCTAAGCACACTTTAGGTTTTTACCGAACCCAAAACATTTGAAAAGTATTTGGAGGTGTTTGGGTAAGTCCAAACTTTATGGAGTCGGCCCAGCCGGCACGGCAAGACTCAGGCTGGGGACACCCACCTCCTGAACTGGGCTGGCGTCTGCACGGCAAGGAGACCCAAAGCCACAGGCAGCACTGCGACTCGGACCAAAGCAAGGGCACCCTCTCCCTGTCCCCAAGCGGGGTGCAGGCTTTACCCCCTGCCCAAGGGTTATACTTTGAGCAATGCTTGAGGAGAAGTTTGGCTGTATTTTGGGGGTGCTGATTACAAAGCACAATCGCTTCTATGTGATACTGAAATCAGATGAAATGAAAAGCAACCAAAGCTCCCGCTCTAAACTTTCACTGAGTCAATTACTACGAACGGACCTAGTCCCCCAACACCATGCTCCTCTCTCTCTCCTGCTCCCTCACCTCTTCTGAGGATGGCTGAGATCAGAAGCTAGAAGTCTCGAATGCACCCTCCTAAGATTTCCAGCTCCTATCCCAGGAGGAGCAGTTTGAATACAGTTCACAGAAGCACCACAATTTGGAGGGCTTGGGGGGGACCAAAAGTCTTTTCTGGAAGTCACCCACATGATAAGATTGACTCTGGGGCATGAGGATTATGCAGCATATACAGCTGTCCTGGAAAGGCGTGAGCGGCCCAACACAGTGTGGCAGCCCAGCATTCTGTGTTCCCAGTAAACCAGGAATCCCCAGGGAGTACAGACATTTCCCTCCTCTTTCCATCTCCCTTCCTTTTTAGAAGTTGCTATAGGTCTTTCCTCCCTTTGCTTCTCAAGTTTTCCCATTCTCAGCTATGCACTGTGTTCCTGGTTCCCGGGGAACTGGCGGCCTCTTTGTGGAGGAGCAGGGAAGCCTCTCAGACTGACACTTCCCGGAGTGCAGCGCGGTGCTTTCCTCCAGGCGCTCTTAGTCACTCTCACACAGGCTCCCTCAGTTCTTTGTAAGCCGCTCAGGGGCTTTCCAGCAGCGGGACTACTTATGGGTGGGCAATCTCAAATAACAGAAAAGCTGGAAACCAGAGGTTGTCATCCCTTCCAAGGTCAAAAGAGATTTGAACTAGCTTTAAAGACTGCATTTTAGTTGAAAGAACATCTGGCTGGGCATCAAAAGAGGTGGGTGGAAGGCTGGCCTTTGTTTTGCACATAATTAAGTCAGTTATATTATTAGTTCCTCAGTTTCCCCATGTTCCAGAGAGGATGCATGGCTGGATTGCCTGCATAATTGTTCAAGGATAATGTGAAATGCTCCAAACCCCTGGGGGCAAGGCTGTCGGATTTAAAAAAAATAATCATAATAATAATCCGTATCATACAAAGCCTAGCATTATGGTGAAATCAAGTATAGCACTGAACGTGTTAGGAAAATTGCTTCATTCTTACCTCCTGGGAGCCTACAACTAATAATAGTAATTATTTTTGTGGTGCTTGCTATGTGCCAGGTATTTTAGGTGTTTTATGCATATTAACTCTTTCAATCTTCACAACAACACTAATAAGTAGGGACTTTTATTGTCCTGATGGGGAAACCAAGGCAGAGATAAGTAATTTGCCCAATTTGCCAACATAGTTTTGGCAGAGCCAAGCTTTGAACCAAGGCAGTAAACTCCAGAGACCATGTTCTTAACCTCAATAGGGTTAAAAACTTTTATCTCCAGGCCAAACGATTACCGTTCTACTTCTGGGTTCTCTGATCTTGAAGACGTCCTCGTGAATTTTTCTCTCATGTATTTTACGAGCAAATACTTTAGCTAGGCGCGCGCACACACACATTTCCCCATAATTTGCCATCTCAATGAGCACTGCCAACAGAGACGTCTTCAAACAAACACACTTTGTCTCTGTAAGGAAACATTCCTTTAAAAATGTTCCTAGGTGGAAAAGGGTCTGTCCCCTTTACTGAAGGGCAAGTCTCTGGGAAGGAGTCTCTGACCCCTAATGGAGTCAGGAGTCAGCTGGAAGGGAGGTGTTCTAGGTGAGCTGGGGAGTTGCAGGAAGAAAAGAGCTGGGGTTGGGTCCCATAGGGAGACCAGGTGATTGTGGCAGGGCTTTCTGCTATGCGAGCCTCCAAGATGTGCTTTGTTCCACTGGCAAAGCATCCACAGGAGGAGGACAGAGGACCTGGGCCTTTGGAGCACAGCATGTGAACTGAGTGGTCTGCACACAGGTATTGCTTGCAAGGAGAAGGAGAGCTTCAACTTCAAAGTGCTCCTGGGACCAGGTCCCCTGGAAAAGTTATTTTGACTTTAGGGAAACGCTTGTGGTGAATTCCGTTCCTATGGAAATAAACCAATTAGGTTAAATAGCAATTGAAAGCTATTTAGTGAAAAAGATATCAAATGTTAATTTCTCTTCATTGTACCCTAAATTGTGTATTGTTTCTCTTAGCCACAAGAGAACAACATGTAGTTGCACTTTTGGTTTATTTTCAAGTAAAAGTTTATTTGATCTTTAGAAAACCAGCCTTGATTGGATTGGATACCCTAACATGAGACCCAGCTCTATTGCAGAAGTCAGCCTTCCTAGGTGACTTTGCCATTGTGTGGACACCAGAGGATGATAACATATTCAGACTTGTCTGAGAAGTGCAAAATACAAAGTATTGGTTATTGTCCTGCTCTGCAGTCCTTTAAGTTGTGAAGTGAAGGATAGGTCTGCTTGAGATGGGACAGAACACGGTTAGGAAAATGCTGTCAGCATTCTCCAAGCACACAATTTCTTCTATGTCAGTCTATTATGCTCCTCCTACCCCTTTTCAGGATGGCTATAGGTTAGTGCTTCTTGAATAATTCACCTGGCTTTGTGGTAAAATGCAGATTTAGAGTCCACAGGTCCAGGGGGAGCTCAAGATTCTACATTTCTAACAAGTCACCTGGTGAGGCCTGTGCTTCCCATTCATCCCTCTTTGAACTGCAAGTAGAGCAAGCATGCGTGTGTGTGTGTGTGTGTGTGTGTGTGTGTGTACAGCTACTGATTGCAATATTGGCCTGTTTTTCTTTTTTTCTCCTCTTTTCAAATATTTCAACTTGAAAGTTGAACTTGAATAACAAATCTCACTTTCTCAGTTCTAATCCACAAGCATCCACTGGATTAAAGCATCCAGTCAATTCTCCAAGCAGCAAGGAAGCAGATTCTAAGAGAACCAGAGCCCAATTCTCACCCAATTCTCACCCAATTCTCACAGGGACGGAGGGCAGTTTGCAGCACCAAGTCCTGATGCTATCCTGACACTGGTCCTGCCCATCATGAACAGAGGCAATTCCCTTCCTCAGAGTTTCATGACACAACTCTTAGTAAATCAGTTGTTCAAGAGAGGTGGCTTTCGGCACCTGCAGCCACCACACCTTAGCCTGCTCCATGAACAATTACATTTACCATAGTCCTACTACGTCATCATTTTTACCCCTGAGCAAATTCAGGGGCTCAAGTAAAGGACAAGCTACACTTGGATTTAGCTCCTCATAATTTGCTTAAAGATGAACTGAGCACATGGATGAACTGAGCAAAATTTAGATTTTTATAGCAACTGATGAATTGAGAAAACATTTATTCAAATTTTCATCTTCATCTTTGTTTTTTCATCTTCAGTACCCTGTCCTCTCTTTCCTATTAATAAAAAACATAAAAATAACCTGTGCACATGAATATATGTTTTTATTAATTGTGGACCAATAAAGATACAAGCCGGCTGGCAGTATTCCATACCTGGTGGTTCAGAGGTAGAGCTTCTGGGACCTGAAGGGGCAGAGGTGAATCTTCCCTGAAATTCTGTAGCCTCAAAGTAGGCTGTTCACTTATTTAGCATCTTACATGTTGACAAATGGTCAAGGGGCAGTGAGGCCAACAGGAGTGGGTAGAGGAATGGCATGGGGCTGTGGGTCCTTCAGGCAATTCACATAAGGACAAACAGAGATAGCTTAATGATAAAATCAGTCACTTGGAAAGTGACAAAGAAAAGGAAATGGTATAGGGGCCTCCTGGTGGTGCAGCGGGTTGAGCGCCCCACCATGAAGCTGTCTGCAGCCTCTGCAGCACGGGTTTGATTCCCGGCTGGCCAAGGAGAAACCCACATGGTGTGGCAGACCTCTCCTGTCTCACCCACTGCTCCCCTCAGCAGTGTGTTTGGTCCGTCTGCCTGTTCTGCTCCCCGCTCTGTCTCTGCTGAATTCTCTTACCCTTCCGTGCCTCTGAATGTACCCCAGCTTCGGCATAAATAAATAAATCTTAAAAAAAAAAAAAAAGAAAAGCAAGAGGTACAAGATGAAAGAAGCTCTACAACTTGGCCCTCAAATGAAGTTGAGTTTAAATACAAATTTTGGCCAAGGATTATTTAGAGAGAGAACCCTTAATTGCTCCTAAGACACAGACAATGAATCTCCTAATGACCAGGGAGTTTAAGAACTCCTGGGACATAAAAGGGAAAAGTGTTCTCCAAGGCAGTACAAAGGGACCTGTTGGGATCCTGGGAAGGATGAGTAGGAGAGAAGAGAGTAGGAGAATAAGAGGAGATGTGGGTGTGTGTGTGTTTGTGTGCCTTAGGAAAGGGTGACTGCCCAAAACTTCTGCAGGATTTCAAGTGTATATGAGATATCATGTTAGTCCAAACTTAATTGTTTGCTTTCTAAAATCACACTCCACAGAAGACATTGATGCAAATGAGTTCTGATAAGCAAAGCATAAAAGAGAGAGCCATTTTCTTAAATTCCAAGTTCTCCTTCTAGGTCAGGTTGAGGGTGTCTTGGAAAATCAGAAAAAAGGGGTGATTTCCCCACACCCTCTCTTTAAAAGAGTTATTTGGGGGCTCTTTTGTAAGTTTAAGAAATAGGAAACATCTTAGAGGCAGTATGGTTTTGGAGAGGAGAGAAGGAAGCTCTGTGTCCCGTCGCATAGCCGGTAAGGGATTTGATTAGAACTTAGTTATTATTCAGTTTTTAAAAATCTCTCAGCACAGTATTCTTTTCCTGCTTTAAAAGCATGTATCCACTTTCTTTCAGTAATATTTCACTTGAGCACAGAATGAAATTTTTCTGTAAAATGAACAGAGGTAAAGAGGCAGGCCCACGGCTGCTTCTGCTACTCGGGCTGCTCTGCCACCAGTGACAGTTCCAGCGTGCCGAGGGGCCTCTGGCGCTGTGAGCACGCCAGCTGGCTGACTGCCCTTGAGGTTGACTGGAAAACGACTGAGGAGAAATGAAGGCACTGGTCTGGGCCTGTTTCCTAGTCATCAGACTCTCCGTGAGAAAGCCATGTGCCCACCTGGGACTTCTGACTTCGAGGGATTTGTGTCTGTGTGTCTTTTTCACTTGGAACTTTCATTCTCATCCATTTACCTGTGAACTCTGGACGCTTCTGTGAGAATCACATCTGGTAGGGAGCCACAGATAACTCTGCTCTCACGGTGCTGTTTCCCCTCCGGCAGGCTCAGCAGCAGATATAATCTAGAGCCTTGAAAGGCAGGGCTGAAAACGAAAGGACAACTGGGCTGTCCGTGTTCTGGGCTTGAACCTGCTTTGGTACGGGGGTGGATAAGATGACCTCATAGGTCTTTTCCATCTCCAATTTCTGTGAACGATTGTTCTTGGGAATAGATGATTTAATAGGCTAATCCATATTTGTGCTTGCCCACTCAGCTGTTCCTTGTATTTGTTGTATTTAACTTGGTTACCCGGGGAAGAACAAATATATTATGTAAGTCCAGAGACACTCAGAGGTCAAGATCTACAAAGGGCAGGGTTTGAAGGGATGTGGTCAAGAAAGGGGGAGATGGTGGTGAATTAGAAACTTGAGCTCTCAGTGCTTTCTAGATGTTCACAGAGCAAGGTTGGAGGAAAAGTTCCTAGAGGTGATGTCTTCAGTGCAGTGGAGAGAATATAAATATGGAGACAGAAGCATAGCCTGATCTCTGACTGGGTTCCAGGGCCCTCAGCTTACACACAGACAATGGACTCAGGCACCCTGCCCCTGCTTGCTGCAAGAGGGTCGTCTGAGGACCATCGGAGAGAGTATGTGTCTGTGTGTCACAAATATACAGTACTAAGTAAGCCAGGGCTATTATTATTACTTAATGAAGTGATTCTGATGTTTGGAGCTGAATAGAAAAGTTCTGGGTACAGAAGTTGGGCCAAAACCAGCTTTTATTCCCCCAATGCAACTTTGTGAGAGAGGCCAGGGAACTGACAATAGGAAATGAAGTTTGATCTGTGCACAGGAAGGGAAGTGGGACTCAAAATTTGTCATCTTTTGATTTGCACAGCATTTAAATCAAGAGCACATTTTGAAGTCTGAGAAATACTGAAAATCACCATTAATCTTTCTCTTAATGAGGAATGAATCCTAGCAAGTTTAAAACTCTAAACTAATACTCAAGGGAGCTCGCTGAAATAATGTAATTCAACATAGACTTTTTCTGAGCAGGTTCTATAAGCAATACCATGACCCAGACTTAAAAAAAAAATGTTTTATTTTATTAATTAATTTTAAAATATTTATTTATTTATATAAAAACTAGGGTCCAGGCCAGAGATATGTGTGTGTGTGTGTGTGGTGGGGGGAGGTTAAGAAAATTCACCAGTGATGCAGTGGGGAGCAGAACAGGCAGATCTTCTGAAATCCACTGCTGAGGGGTGCAGCGGGTAAGATAGGAGAGATCTGCTGCGCCACGTGGGTTAGCTCCCTGGCCAGGGATTGAACTCAGGCCATAGTAGAGATAGTGCTAAGACTTAACCCCTAGGCCACCAGGGAGGTCCCCAACACTTTTTGTTTTAGAAATCTGAAATGTTTAGTGAAAAAATAAGTTCACAAATACATCTAGTATTTTCCAGGGGGTTGGAATAATAAGATCAACATAATTCTCATGCGTTTTCTCTAGCTGTTTGTTATCTAATCATTCTTTGGTATCTAGGAGTTGTATTTTGAGTGATAAACTCACTAAATTACTGACAACTATACTGCAAGTGCCATTTTCTTCTTCTCTTATGCTAGTTAATTGCATAATTGCCCCCTGGCTTTGCTAAAATCCACTGACGCCCCTATTAGTGCTGGTCCCTGCTTGAGAAGCCATGACTGTGAGCACCAGTGCAGCCCAAGGAACACAAAATACCCACGGCAGGCATGAGTATAAGCAAGTATAACAGGACTGCCTATGGCAGCCTATTGATTCTGCTCAGCAAGAGGAAGTAGAAGGGTCACAGAGGGCTTTCTCTGAAAGACCATGCCCATTTTTAAGTATTGAACAGGAATAGATGTCAGTAGACAGAGAGGAGTGTAGTTCATCACAGGATTACAGAATTATGGACAAAAGCTCAGTGATGGAAGAATACATAATACAAAGTCTACGAAAATTAAGAAGGGCTTTCACTCAAAAACAGTCTAATAGGGTCTTATGAATAATAAAAGGAAGTTAAATCAAGGGCCAGCAGAGTCTACAAAAGATGGGCTACGCATTTTTACTTTCCTACTACCTTCTTACAGTAGCCAAGGAGATGGAGTTGACAGCATTCCCCTTCTCATGAAACAATAACAGTATTTGAATCAAAATTCCTCTGAGTGGAGTCCTGGGGTGGGGACAATGGTTGGTGTGGAGCATCAAGGAGCACATTATCAAAATGCCTGAATTTTAATAATACAAGGGATTATTTCTAAAGGTTATAACTATAACCAGCAAGTCACTGGGTGATGGCAAATATAAACTAAGATAAGTGAGACTATAGATTGAAATCTCTTTATTATGACCCATGAAAGTCTAGTATAGTAATTAGTACATTTGTCAAATTGGATTCTAAACCCCACTATGTTTTCTATAATGTTGAGTAGATTTAATTGTAATGTCTAATTAAACATGCAGAAAACATTCAGGTTTTATTCTCAATTTGTATTGAGACTTGTGGTCCTGAATACACACAGTCTTTACTCCATGCAAAGGAATGTGATTTCCAATTGACTTGCTAGGACAAGTCAAGGCAATCTTAGTATTAAGAGCAAGATGGCTTCCTCTTTTGAACCAGATTACTGTGGATTTCTTTGTTTACCCTATCCTCCACCCCCACCTCCCCAAATCATTTAATAGGAGTATATGGAGGGCTTCCCTCGTGGCCTAGGGGGTAAGTCTCAGCGCTATCTCCCCGGCCAGGGAGCTCACCCACATGGCACAGCAGACCTCTCTTGTCTTGCCTGCTGCTCTCCTCAGCTGTGTATTTCAGTCAATCTGCCTTTTCTGCTCCCCACTCTGTCTCTAGTGAATCCTCTCACCTGCCCCACCCCCCCACCTCTGGCCTACACCCCAGTTCTTCTACATGCAAAAAAATAAAAACCCTAGAAAAATTTAAAAAAAAAGGAGTATGTTGACTAATTTATCCTCTGCTCCAGTACTCTTGTTCTGATTGGGATTTTTGTCTTGCCTGTTAGGGTATACTGTCTCAGTTGCGTGTGCTTTATGATAAAATATGAGCTCTGGGAGTAGTGACTAGCATGACACTATTTGAAAACTGTGAATTAAAGGTTTTATTTATTTATTTTTTAAAATAAGGGTCGAATTTTTTTTTAAAGACTTATTTATTTATTTATACAAGCACTGGGTACAGTCAGAAGTGTGGGAGGGTGAGAGAATTCACCAGAGCCAGAGCGGGGAGCAGAGCAGGCAGAAGGACCGAAGTACACTGCTGAGGGGAGCAGCGGGCGGCAGGAGAGGTCTGCGCGCCATGTAGGACCGTCCTCTGGTGGCTGGGGAGCAGCCGGGGATCGAACTGGTGCTGCAGAGGCTGCAGGCAGCTTTGCAACCCAACGCTCAACCGCTGTGCCACCGGGGAAGCTGTGGATTAAAGCTTAAATGATGGTTGTCATGATGATGCTGAATTCCACATGGTCCACTTTGGTAAGTCAGTATGAAAAGTCCATCCTTGCAGTAACAGAGGATGTGAAAATCTCCCAAAAAATTTGGATACAGAAATTCTTTTTTTTTTTTTTAAAGATTTATTTATTTTTATACAAGAACCAGGGTACAGGCCAGATGCGCAGGAGGGTGAGAGGATTCACCAGAGACAGAGCTGGGAACAGAACAGGCAGACTGACAAAATACACTGCTGAGGGGAGCAGCGAGTGAGAGAGGAGAGGTCTGCTGCGCCATGTGGGGTTCTCGCAGGCTGGCTGGGATCAAACTCGTGCTGCAGAGGCTACGGAAAGCTTCACTGTGCAGTGCTCAAATGCCTGCACCACCAGGGAGGCCCTGGATATAGAAATTCTAAGCCATTCATTTGGTGGACTAAAAGTGTTCCCTCTATGCTGAAGGTCAGAATGTAGAAACACTGGGAACTGCTAATTCGGCCAGCACAGCCATGCCAGCTTCCTGCTTTTTCATTCTTAACCTTTCTAGTCCTCACCTCTAACAGACAATGCACTTACAACACTTTAGGAAAAAAGAATTTCACAATAAAACTAAAAAATGATTTTGAAGACACACTATGTATTAGGGTTTACACTAAACAGTTTCCATAGAAAAATATTTATTTATCTGGATAACGCAAAGATCCTCATGTTAAAGAAAGAGAGAGCAAGGCTTTGGACAGGTTGAGTAAATGCCCCCCAGTTGCATGGTGAGAATGTAGCAGAGCTGCTACCTAAACCCAGGTCTATTAGTGCGAACATGCATGCTCTTTAGCAGGGTTCTCTCTGTCTCCTCCACCCAAACAAGGCTAACCCGTGAGTGGGGAGGATGGGGTCTTGGGCTTACCTCTGGGTTATCCTGGTCGTGCCACAGGAGTATTATGCCCTCTTTTACTCTTATTTTTCCTTGATTTGCCACTAGTTTACATAGTTATATAATTTGGGGACTACCCCTTCACCCCTCCATATGTGGCCCTGCCTCACTCATTCTCTACCAATGCTCTAGGGCCACCGCCCTCGCTCTCCTGCCCCCCATGACTTCCTCCCTCCCCAGCCATCTCCTTTCCACTCCTTTATCACATGAGTGATAAACATAGATATTATCTCAAAAGACTTGCAGATGATGCCATGTTAAGACATTGCTCATAATATCTTGGACGATTTTTTTTTTAAATACATAATAGGACATCTTAGAGGGGGCGGAGCAACATGGCGGCGAGGAGACGCTGCGAGTAAGATCTCCCATTAAAAAAAGTGAATAGGGAGGAAAAGCGGCAGGTCCCAGTGAGAACTGGGACACGGAAGATAAACGGGTGACGCCAGCGAACTGCCCGAAGAAGAAACTGGCCATAAAAGAGGACTAGAAGGGAGGGAAGCGCAGAACCCTGCTCCCCTCCCCCGCCCACAGAGGCGGCACTCTCCGACCCGCAGAGAGGAGGAAACAACACACCAAAACGGCCCACAAGAACAAACGACGCAGCAAGCGGGACTGGGAGTGGAAAGGAACTATTGCAGCCACCACACCCCATGAACGGGAGCTGAGGTGAACCCTGCAGGATCCGCCGCGGCGGTGAGCGAACGGCTCCGGGCGCCATTAGAGAAGAACAAAGACCCCGGGAGACGCGCACCCAGCCCGGGCTGCCGGTAAGCTGGCGCGGGAAAGCGGCGCGCTTGGCGCGCTTGAAAAGCAAGTGCAGACCTGGATCGCGGCTGCCCAGGTCCCCGCGCCTGCGACCTAGGCTTGCGGGGAGACGACCTAGGCTTGCGGGGAGACGCACGGAGGTCCTCACTGAGGTGAAGGTCCCTCCCTGAGTGAGCAGGAACCAGGCGCCCAGGCACGGGAGCTGTGCAAAAGGCGCCATTCCCGCGCCACTGAACTGGGCTACAGCCCGCATCCTGGAACTGAGGGCTTTGAACTGAGACCCGGGGCACGAAAATTCGGGGCGTGGTTTCTCCACGACGGTGGGGCACAAGGCAGACACAGCACCCCAAAGCTGTTGAGGTGTACCCTACCATTCCCGCTCTCTTCTCTGTCCCACGGGGTGGGGGGAGGCGAAAAACAGCCCCCCAAGGACAATAGGAGAGATCTCTGGCGCCACCTAGCGACCAGGAAAAAAAAAAGTCACTAACACCCTATAAAACAGGACATTTCTTAAGACTGCTTGAAAAGGGCAGAAGGTTTCTGGAGGACCCAGTGGCCAGCCGGGAAGTTATTCCACGCCAGGCCCCTTCCGACCAGCAGTCTGAGCCCACAGAGGGAGCAGGCACCCACGTCCGGGGCAGACCGGGTGCGCAGAAGAGTGTGCCTGAAACCAGAGGTGCAGGGACTGCATCCCGCTTCGCCATTTGAGAACAGGGACATTTCTTCAGTAAAAACTGCCTAAAACCAGCAGAAAGCTCCCCCAGAAGACAGAGATGGCTCCTGGAAGAGCCAGAGGGGAGCGGAGAAGTTCACCCAAGATGTCAGTCAGTCCGAGCAACACAGTGTCCCAACGCATACGACAAATTAGAAAACAGACAGTAGGGAGTAGAAGAACCACACGCAACCTAACAACTCCTCAGGAAAGAAGCACACCACAAAAAGAAAACCACTCCCCAGATTGCAACGACAGCAACTTGGAAGAACTTCTGAGCCTTCCAGAAAGAGAATTTAAAATTGCCATGATTAAAAAAGTGATAGATCAGAAGAAGGAAATTGAGTCCCTAAAGAGGGAAGTAAGAGAAATGCAGGAGATCAAAGAATTAATGGAGGAACTAAAGAACTCTGGGAAAAGCAATGAAAGCAGAATAGATGAAATGGAAGAACGAATAAGTAATCTTGAAGACACAGAAATAAAAAGAACCAAAACAGAAAAGGAAAGAGAAGTACGAAGGAAAAAGAATGAAGAAAGACTTCGGGAACTATCTGACTCCATGAGGAAAGGAAATATAAGAGTTATAGGAATTCCAGAAGGAGAGGAGAGAGATGTAGGAACAGAGAAAATATTCATGGATATAACTGAAGAGAACTTCCCAAATGAGAAGAAGGAGCTGAAAATTGATATACAAGAAGCAAGAAGAACACCAAACTTCCACGACGAAAGGAAAAACACAGCAAGACACATAATAGTAAAGCTCCCAAGAATCCAGGACAAGGAAAAAATAATGAAGCTGACAAGAGGGAAGAAACAGATAACATTCAAAGGAAAACCAATCAGGCTGACATCAGACTTCTCTGAAGAAACACTACGGGCAAGGAGAGAGTGGAGGGACATAGTCAACAGACTCCAAGAAAACAGATGCCAACCAAGAATACTCTATCCCGCAAAGCTCTCTTTCCTCCATGAAGAAAGAATATGGACCTTCCCAGACAAAGAGAAACTCCGGAATTTCATTGCGACTAAACCCCCACTCCAAAAAATACTACAAGGAATCCTAAAGCCAGAACCTCAGAGGGACGAATAACAATGAAAGAAGACCAAAAAAAAAAAAAGTTATTAAAAGAATAAATAAATAAAATCAAAGGAAAGACAAACATAATGGCAAATACAGATGCTAACATATCAATATTAACTCTAAATGTAAATGGACTAAACTCTTCAATAAAAAGACACAGAGTTGCAGCCTGGATTAAGAAACAAAACCCAACCTTTTGCTGTCTCCAGGAAACACATTTAGCTACAAAAGATAAAAATAGGCTCAAAGTCAAAGGATGGAAAACAATCCTACAAGCAAATGGGCCAAAAAAGAAAGCAGGAACAGCTATACTTATATCAGATAAAACAGACTTCAAACTCAAAAAAATAAAAAGAGACCCCAATGGTCACTACATTATGATTAAGGGGACAATACTTCAAGAAGAAATAACACTCATTAACATATACTCACCAAACGAAAGAGCACCAAAATATATCAGACAACTGTTGTCCTCTCTGAAAACAGACATCAGAGAAAACACATATGTAGTGGGAGACTTCAACACACCACTATCAACAATGGATAGATCAACAAGACAAAAAATAAGTAAAGAAACTAAAGCTCTAAATAAGGACCTAGAGCATTTGGGCTTAACAGACATCTATAGAACACTAAACCCAAAAAAAACGTAGTACACATTTTTCTCAAGCGCACATGGATCATTCTCCAGGATCGATCACATACTGGGGCACAAGACAAACATCAACAGATACACCAAGATTGAAATCATACCAACCATCTTTTTTGACCACGAAGGCATCAAACTAGAAATAAATCATAAAAAGAAGGCAAGGAACTATCCTACCTCATGGAGATTAAAAGCCACACTACTGGAAGACCACTGGACTAACGAGGAGATCAAAGAAGAAATTAAAAAATTCTTTGAATTGAATGACAAGGAGGACACCAATATCCTAAATGTATGGGATGCAGCAAAAGCAGTAATAAGAGGAAAATATATAGCAATAGAAGCTCACATCAAAAAACAAGAAAGAACTCAAAGAAACAACCTAATCTCGAAGCTCAAAGATCTAGAAAAAGAACAACAAAAAAACCCCAGAACTAGTAGAAGAAAAGAAATAATAAAAACCAAAGCAGAAATAAATGAAATTGAAACTAAAAAAACAATCCAAAAGATCAATGAAACCAAGAGCTGGTTCTTTGAAAAAATAAATAAAATAGACAAACCCCTAGCCAGGCTCACAAAGGAAAAAAGGGAGAAAGCACAAATACACAGAATCATAAATGAAAGAGGAGAAATCACAACGGACACAGCAGAAATCAAAAGAATAATCAGTAACTACTATGAACAGTTATATGGAAACAAGTTCAACAATCTAGAGGAGATGGACAAATTCCTACAACTCTACAATCACCCAAAGCTAGATAAAGAAGAAATAGAACACCTAAACAGACCAATTACAAGCAGCGAAATTGAAATGGTAATTAAAAACCTCCCCAAAAACAAAAGCCCAGGACCTGATGGATTTACAAATGAATTCTACCAAACATTCAGAGACGAATTAGTGCCTATCCTTCACAAACTCTTCAAAAAATTGAGAAGGAAGGGACAATACCAAACACGTTCTATGAAGCCAATATTACACTAATACCAAAACCGAATAAGGACAACACAAAAAAGGAAAACTACAGGCCAATCTCCCTAATGAATACTGATGCAAAAATCCTCAATAAAATTTTAGCTATCAGAATCCAACAATGTATCCATAAGATAATTCACCACGACCAAGTTGGATTCATTCCAGGGGCACAAGGATGGTTTAACATCCGAAAATCAATCAACGTTATCCAACACATCAACAAAAAGAAATATAAAAACCATATGATAATATCAATAGATGCTGAGAAAGCTTTCGACAAAGTGCAACACCCATTCATGATAAAAGCCCTTGAAATTCTTGGGATACAAGGAACATACCTCAACATCATAAAGGCCATCTATGACAAGCCAACAGCCAGTATCATTCTCAATGGTGAAAAGCTGAAAGCAATTCCATTAAGATCTGGAACAACACAAGGATGTCCACTCTCACCACTGCTTTTCAATATAATACTGGAAGTCCTAGCCAGAGCAATAAGACAAGAGAAAGACATCCAAGGAATCCAAATAGGAAAAGAAGAAGTCAAACTATCACTATTTGCAGATGATATGATAATATACATAGAGAACCCCAAAATCTCCACAGAAAAACTAATTCAACTCATCAGTCAGTTCAGTAAAGTGGCAGGATACAAAATCAACACGCAAAAGTCAGTAGCCTTCCTATACACAAACAATAAATCTGAGGAAGAAGAAATCAAAAAAAACACCCCTTTTATTATTGAAACAAAAAAAATCAAACATTTGGGAATAAATCTAACAAAAGAGGTAAAGGACCTATACAAAGAAAACTATAAAACACTGTTAAAAGAAATAGAAGAAGACACAAAGAAATGGAAAGACATCCCCTGCTCATGGATTGGAAGAATAAACATTATTAAAATGGCCATCCTACCAAAAGCAATATACAGATTCAATGCTATTCCAGTCAAAATCTCAATGGCATTCTTCAAAGAAATAGAACAATTATTGATGAAATTCATATGGAATCACCAAAAACCCCGAATAGCCAAAGCTCTACTGAAAAAAAAAGAAGGAAATGGAGGCATCACACTCCCAGACTTCAAACTATACTACAAAGCCATAATCATCAAAACTGCATGGTATTGGAACAAGAACAGACATACAGACCAATGGAATCGAATAGAAAATCCAGAAATAAACCCACAGATTTATGGTCAACTAATCTTTGACAAAGGAGCAAAGACTATGCATTGGAGCAAAGAAAGTTTGTTCAATAAATGGTGCTGGGAAAACTGGGTCGCTACATGCAAAAGAATGAAGCTTGACCACTACCTCACACCATACACAAAAATCAACTCAAAATGGATTAAAGAACTAGACATAAGACCTGAAACTATAAAATACATAGAAGGAAATATAGGCGAAACACTACGGGATTTGCACATCAAAGACATCTTTACAGACACATCACCCAAAGCAGTGATAGTGAAGAGAAAGATAAACAGCTGGGACTACATCAAATTAAAGAGCTTCTGCACAGCAAAAGAGACAATAACAAAAACAAAGAGAAACCCCACCAACTGGGAGAACATTTTTGCACCCAACACTAATGATAAAGGACTGATCACAAAAATCTGCAAAGAGCTGATGAGACTCAGCAACAACAAAGAAAATAATCCAGTCAAAAAATGGGCAGAAGAGCTAAAAAGAAACTTCTCTGAAGAGGAAATGCAAATGGCCAACAGACATATGAAAAAATGTTCAACATCACTTGTAATCAGGGAAATGCAAATCAAAACTACCATGAGATACCATCTCACACCAGTGAGAATGGCACATATTAAAAAAACTAGCAACAACAAATGTTGGCGAGGATGTGGAGAAAAAGGAACTCTTGTGCACTGTTGGTGGGAGTGCAAACTGGTCCAACCACTATGGAGAGCTGTGTGGAGATTTCTGGACCTACTAAACATAGAGCTTCCATATGATCCAGCAATTCCACTCCTAGGTATTTACCCAAAGGACACAGAAACATCAATTCCAAAGAGCACCTGCACTCCTATGTTTATAGCAGCACTGTTTACAATAGCTAAGCTTTGGAAACAACCCAAATGCCCAAAAATAGATGACTGGATCAAGAAGATGTGGTACATATATACCATGGAATATTACTCAGCATTCAAAAAAGATAAACACATGCAATTTGCAGCAACATGGATGGAGCTGGAAGGGATCATGCTCAGCGAAATAAGCCAAAAAGAAAAAGAAAAATACCGGATGGTCTCACTCATAGCAGGAATCTAGAAAACTTAAATAAGGGACCAGGAAAATGAATATAAGAAAGTGAAAATCAAAATCAACAAAAAACTATGAACCAGAGACACTTTTTGGGGGGTGGGGGGCGGGAGGGGAAGGATTGGGGTCAGAATGGGGCGTTTGCAATTGTATGGGGGAATATAAAAATAAAATTTAATATTAAAAAAATAAATAAATAAATAAATAAATACATAATAGTAATGGGATGATGGTTAATAGGAAAAATGCACATATCCATTCCAAGGAATAAAAACCGACATAGGAAATGACTAACCAACACAAGCTAAACTAGGAAACAAAACATATGTTGTACTACCTAATAAAGAGACAGGAAAAGAAAAAGAATGAAGAGGGCCTGTGGCATGGGCTTGAGCAGAATGCATCTAGGGAAATGAGTTTTTTCCAGAGTCTGAAACAGTAAAGCCTTTGCTAAGATTTATCCATAAGGAACAACAGAGATAATTTAAAGATGATTTAGAGAAAACTACCCAAAGATGGAAAAAACAAAGTTAGGAATTATGGGCAGAGGTTAATGGCATTCAAGTTCAGTCTAGCGAAAATGCTCACTGCTCACCTGACATCATTGTGCAAGTCTCCCTTCGCAGTTGGCTTCCACTCTCACAGAGGGCAGGAGGATCTGTCTGTGTTCTGGATTTACGACATTTTAAGCAAATCTTTTTTTTTTTTTCTGAAAAGCTGTATGTAAATCAAGAATTTTTTTTTTTTTTTTTTTTTTACCAAAATCAAACTATGAGCTCAAGAGTAAGAGGAATTCCACTAATAGATTCACAACTGGAAGAAATGAAAACCCTGAATTATTCTTTTCTATGGCACTGTGAACAAACCACAGATCCCCCCCACTCTAAACCCCACTCTCTCCAAAAGGCCTCTGTGACTCAGTTCAAGCAATGACTGACATTATAAATTTTTCTAAAGCAATTGAAATAGAACAAAACCAGAACATCAAAACACTCTCCAAACCCAACCTGACCTGACCTGCTATTTGACTTGGTTTGAATCCCTGATGTGAAAAAAAATCATAATAAAGAAATTTTTGAGTCATACTTTAAATGCACCAGAGAGCTCTTCTATTTCAAAAGGAAATCCTATGGTGGATGCTTTAGAAGAAAAAAGACTTTAGTGACATGAATAATCACCCACAGCAAATGCTGATTTGCTTCACTCTGCTTATTTATAGGTCTGATTATAATGATGTGGTCAAACTTGGTATACATAAAGCTAGCTCAGTTCCTATGCTTACAACTTCATCAACAGGACAGCCATGATGATTGTTTTACACTAAAAATTAATTATGCAGTTTGGCTGATAAGTGGTAAGCTTTACTTTCTTTTTATCAAGAGGTCTGGAAAATTGATATCTTAGCCTCTCCATGCTCAGAAGTTTTAGGAACTTCAAGAAGTCAGAATTGGCTCGTTCACTTTTTATTTTTTTAAGATTTATTTATTTATTTATACAAGCACTGGGCACAGTCAGAAGAAAGGGAGGGTGAGAGAATTCACCAGAGCCAGACCAGGTAGCAGAACAGGCAGAAGGACCGAAGTACACTGCTGAGGGGAGCAGCGGGCGGCAGGAGAGGTCTGCGCGCCATGTGGGACCCTCCCCGGTGGCCAGGGATCGAACCGGTGCTGCGGAGGCAGTGGGCAGCCTCGCAACCCAGCGCTCAACCGCTGCGCCACCAGGGAGGCCCAGCTCGTTCACTTTTACAGCTCCGTGTCAGTGTCCATTACAGTTATGCTTCTAAGATATGCATGCAAGCACCTCTTCTTGACCACCAGAGGACTGGGCAGCTCTTCTGGAGAGCGGCCCAGCCAAGGAGTGGATGCCATGGTTGGTTTTATTCTACCTTACCCAGGGAATGGCTCTGAAAAATTCATGGAACTGAGTCCCTCCGGGTTATATCCCCTATTTCTCATGGAACTAAAACACTGCATTTATTTTTCCTTATGAATAAGACACTGGATACTACAGATCCTAGTTCTTAGTCTCTGTTTCTTTGAATTTGACTCTTCGGTGGGTCCTGGAGATATCAGTACCTTGTTATCTTTAAACTCTGAGTTGTACTTAAAGGTTAATATAAATCATTTCCCAAATAACAGTAAAAGGGCATGTTTGGATCAGATGAGACGGAAGAAAGTGGTCAATCAGGGACAAAAAGTGTAACTTCTCTTCCTAAGATGTGTAGTCATGCACTCTTCTCCAGTGGGGGCATGCAGAAAAGCAAGTATCTCCTTCTACCCAATTTCATCCCTTCTACCTATTAGTTTAATTATAGATCTGGGTCCATAAGGAAATGATTTGCCATTGGGGAGGAATTGGCTACTCATCCATGAATTAAGCAAAAGATACAAGTCCACATGAAGAAATAAATTCTAAAAATTTTCCTGACCCTGAAAAAAGGGAGGCTCCTTTATAAAATAGAAGAGCAGAAAAATGTGATGTCAAATTTTACTGCCAGATAAGTGATATTCAACTTATTTTTGATTATAAGACTTTTATTCCAAAACTAGCTATCTGATCTGGACAAATTATTTAACTTCTCCAATAATATTTCCTGAAAATGATCAGTTATGAATTATCTTGACTCAACAGTCTTAGTTAATGGATTAAATTAAAATATAAAAATTGCCTCCTGCAGGATTTGAGGTGTAACAGACTCAGAGAATATAAGCTTAAACTCCTTTCCATGAAATTCACAGTTAAAGCACATAAGTGTGTATACACTTTCTATATTTTGCCGTGTTGTATAATTCAACTCTTCTAACAACCTGTCAGGTAAATGATACCACCCTATTTTTTCCAAATGAATTGAGACACAGAGAAGATGAGTAATTTGCCTGAAATCTCAAAGAGGGTAAGAGGTCGAATCAAGATTTGGACCCACATATTATGACACAAAAACATTAAACTCCTTCCCCGCCCTCCCCACCTCCACCTGCAAGTCTGCTAACCAAGTATGCACAATTCCCTCTAGGGAAAGGATCTGTAGCTCCATTTATTGAACAAGACAGAGTATTTTAAGCTCAATAATCAAGAAGATTGATACCTTCCCCCAAGTCACTTTAATGAAATTTGAGATAATCTGGGCAACCTAGAAAATATCTGGTCATTCCCTCTGAGTAGCTATTCACACTACACTACAGGAATACAGTGCATTCACAGCACAGTTTTACTCAGCATTCTATCCAGGAAGTTCATTGAAGTGGTGTGTTTTATTTCCATGCATGAGTAGATTTCCCTGAGGTGACTCTGAATACAGCATGACTGGTCATTTGAAGAGTTTTCAGTCAGAGGCTATGATGAACAATATTGCTTTATCTTTGGGCTTGTCCATGGGCTTGTGCTTCTGTTGGAGTCAAATTAATGGATTATAATTAATGGATTATTTGTATGTTCAGCTTAGGTAGACACTACCAGCTTCTCAAAGGGGGCACTTTTTGTACTTCTACCGGCAATGAGTTTGATTTGTTCAACACCCTCGTCAACAGTTGTTTTTGTAATTCCTTTTCATTTTAGTCATCCTGGCAAGTGTGTAGTTGTATTGCACTGTAGTTTTAATTTCGTTTCCCTGATGACAGTGAAGTAGAGTATCCTATTTATCATTTTTTTTGCCATTTGGATACCCTCTGTTGGGTATAGTTTGGGTATTTTTATATCAAAGGAGTTGTCTTCCTACTGATTTGTAAGACTTCTTTTATTCTGCATATGAGCCCTGTATATTAACTTGCAAATATCAGCTCCCCATCTGTGGCTTACCTTTCTTACTCTCTTACTGGTGTCTTTTGAGGAAAATGTTTTAAATTTTAATATAGTTCATTTTATTAACTTTTTCCTTTAAGGATAATGATTTTTTATGTTTTGGTTAAGAAATCTTGTCCTCCTTTGCAATGCATGTGCTATCCTATACTCTATTTTAGCAATGCATTGTTTTGCCTTTCACATTTACAACTACAATCTACCTGAAATAGACATTTGAGGGTAATTCAGGTAGAAGATCTTTCCTTTTTGTCAATCTGTATATCTAATTGTCCCAAAAACTCATTTCTGAAAAAGGTCATCATTTCCCCTTGGCTGTAAAGTGCCTTATTTGTTTTAAATTTGGAGTACATACCTGGTCTTTTTTCTCCATAGATCTATCTGTTGATCCCCAAGCCAGTATTACAATTAGGTACTGCTACTTTATAGTAAGTCTTGATGTTTAGTGTCTGAGAGAGTAAATTCTTTCACCCGATTTTTCTTCCAGTTGTTCTTGCATAGTCTGGGTTTTTTAAAACCCTTTCATATAAATTTTAGAACCAACTTTTAAGATCCCTCAAAATTATCCAAAAAATCTTTAGAATCTTGAGTGGAAACTATATTCAACTATTAAAATCAATTTGGGGGAACAGACATCTTTACAATATTGGTTATTGCATTTCATCGGCATCATATATCCATCACTATAATACATATATATACACATGGACTGGGTTTTTAAAGTTTGTCTTTCTTTGGTCCTTTATTTAGTTTCTCTCTCTCTTTTTTTTTAACGATTCATTCATTCATTCATTCATTCATTCACTCATTCATTTATTTGTTTATTTGTTTGTTTGTTTGTTTGTTTATACAAGAACCAGGGTACAGGCCAGATTAGAGGGAGGGTGAGAGTATTCACCAGAGACAGAGCAGGATGCAGAACAGGCAGATGGACCAAAGACACTGTTGAGGAGAGCAGCGGGCGAGACAGGAGAGGTTTGCTGTGCCATGTGGAACCCTCACAGGCCTACCAGGATCAAACCAGTGCTCTATATTATACCTATAAGTGAAATCACCCCAGTATTTATCTTTCTCCGGTTCACTTCATACTTTTTTTTTTTTCTCAAAGCACTATTTTTCCAGAACTTCCATTATGATTTTGAACAGAATCAGTGACACAGACATCTCATACTTATTTGTGATAACAAAGGGAAGCTTTCTGAATTTTTTAACCAGTAATATATCTAAGGGTTTTTTTGTAGATACTCCTCATCAGATTAAGGAGGTTTCCTTAAATTAGTAATGTGCTAGAAAATTTTTAATTATTTTTTTTTAATTTTTTAAAATGTATCCATTTACTTTTTATTGAAGTAACTGTAGTAGAACATTATGTCAGGTCAGATGCATCAGCGAGCTTCAACAGGTGTATACATCACATTAAGTTCACACTGAAAGTTCTTTAAAGTTAATGTGCTATATACATGTTGATTTTCAATGTTGTACACCTGAAATTTATATAATGTTATAATGCAATGCTACTTCAATAAAAAATAAATAAAAAAGACACCCCCAAATGAAACATAAATGTTTTTAAAAAGAATTTAAAATATCATCTTTATATTGAATTTTCCAATGGTTTTTCTGCAAATAGTGAATAATCATACTTTCTCCTCCATAATTCTCTTAGTATGGTGAAGTATACTGACTGATTTTCTAATGTTAAACCAACTTTGATTACCTGATCTAAACCAAAATTGGTCACGATGTATTAATCATGCTGTGGCTTGTTAATACAGTGTTTAAGAATTTTGCTTTTAAATTCATGAGTTAGATTTGTTTGTAATTCTCGTCCCCCCATAATGTCTTTGTTAAATTTTGTTATTAAAATTGTGCTGGCCACATAGGAAATGTTTCCACTTTTTATTTTTTCTGGAAGTGTTCATGTGAAAAAAAAAAAGGCATTATTTCTTCCTGAATGTTTGCTATGATTCACTGGTAACCGCTCTTGGCCTTGAGTTTTCTTTGGGTAAAATATTTATTTGCAGAGTTTATTTGTTCAATAGTATATCGTTTACATCATTGACTCAACTTACTTTTAAAATTAAAAGTATTGTTTTAGTTAAAACAATTATTATTAAATTAAAAATTAATATTGATCATGTATATTTCCAAGTTAATTTTCCTTGAATTGTTCATTATTACAATGCTTATATAATTTGCAAACCTACTGAAACACACTGAGAGTGAGAAGGGTACTATATAACAATTACAAAATGTTTGCAGTATTTATTAGTGACCCACAATTGATTTATTATTTTGAGGACTTATGGAATGGTTTTATTGAAAGTCTATTCTCAAAGATAAAAGCCTTTATATGAAAGGTATATTGCATATCTATTTTCATCAACATCAAAAAAGTCTTTAAATTGAGAACCTAAGCATTATAAAAGTAACTAAAATTTCATTCTTAGTAAATATTGACTAGTTTCTTGACTGTAGTTATCAATTATCATTTTATAAATGATATTTTTTCCAATATTATCTTATTTTCACTTTTTTCACATAATTGTTTGCAGTGCTTTCAAATTTTTATCTTTTTAAATTTGAAATTGTAGAAAATTTTAATTGTTTCTTTGTAGATCAAAGTATTTTTAATTGCACTCATACTCTTTCTACAGGTGTTAATGTAACTTAAAGCTTGAGTAGTTTCCTAGAATAAATTTTTATTGTTTTTTATAATGAAATATATAAATATTTCAGTCCAAATATTTTCACAGGTTCTGTCTTTTTGCTTTAATTCAGAGTACATTTCTTTGAAAAAATATTTTTGCAAGGCAAATTCATTAAAGAAGTTGTCCATGGTCATAATTCTTTTGAGCATTTACTAAATTTATATTCTGCAAAGTTGTGGGCAGCCCCCTCCAGTTCAGAAAATAAATTTATCCAATTAGAAATAGGAGTTCCATCAAAAGAGTCTTATGACAAGTTCAAATATCACAAATCTCAATTACATTGTTTTTCATGTTAAATCTTGTACACCATTTGAGTTCTCATAGTTTATTTCCCAGTTCCTCTTTGTGTTTAAACGGATACATTTATATTTCATTCCCTTGGAAATCTTTGTTACCTAATTGCAATTACTAACTGGGGAAGCTGATGTTTCATGTTGTTCCATTTGCTGAATATTTTCATTAAAGATTTCCAACTGATTTTGAGAAACATAAAACCAAATTTTAGAAGTCCTGTTCATGAAGAACTTCAAAGACACTGTAGGACATTGAGGTTTGAATTACACCTTTTCAGAGACTCAAACATTTCTAAAATCTGATTTACGGTGTATGGCAAAAGGTAGGATGTGTACCAGCCACGCACACGTGTGTGTGTTTGTGTGTGTGTGTGTTTTAATTACAAAATTTTGGAGTTCACTGTCAAAATGTGATATATCTTTCTTTAAGTACTGACAGCTAGAACTTTATCTCAATTGTAGAAGATAGCAGCTGCTTTGGATATAATCATGAATTACATCCAATGATTAAGACACAATTCTGAAATTTAATAAGAATATTATACTAGTGTCAGGCTTCACAAAATTTGAATTTTTATCACAAAAACAAATAATGTGCCTTCATTTTAAGCTTCTTAACTAAATTTATAATCACATTTACAAAAAATGTTCCAGTTGGCTTTGAACAGAGTAAATTCCCAACCATTAGACTATGTGTAAAGAATGGAAGCATATTGAATTAACTGCTATTTGAAGCAGCTGATGCACTAGTATAAGTACCAGTACCTTCACATTTGGGAAGTTATTGACTCGATGGTGCAATATAGTGATAACTGTTACTGCACCTTTCACAGGTGCACAAGAAAATTTGTATTAACAAAATGGGTAAAATTAATTTACAACAGCCATTTGATCTAAATAAAACTCAATACTCGAGACAATGTCATAAAAGTAAGCCTTCCACACCTACATTTGCTATTTTTTTAGGAATTGTTTTCTAAAAATAACTATCACTCTTTTAGTACCTACTGATATTTCAGCAGCTGTCTGTTGCCTTTTTTGTGTGTCATCAGGAATAACATTGAGTCCCATGATGACTGGTAAAAGAAATGGGCATTTTGTGTAGATGACAATTTTTTTAAAACATTTATTTATTTATGCACACAAGAGCTGGGGTACAGGCCAGAGATGCGGGGGGTGAGAGGATTCACCCAGAGACAGAGTGGGGAACAGAACAGGCAGACCGACGAAATACACTGCTGAGGGGAGCAGCAGGCAAGACAGGAGAGGTCTGCTGTGCCATGTGGGAATCTCTCTGGCCGGCCAGTGATTGAACTCATGCTCCAGAGGCTGCGGATTGCTTCATAGTGAGGTGCTTAACCCCTTGCGTCACCAGGGAGGCCCTAGATGACATGTTTATCTGCAACAACTGAAAGTGTCATTGAGAAGCCAAAATTCAGAACTTCATTTTTACCAAATATGCTTTTGACAAGTTCGAAGGTATTTACTAGAAAATATTAAAGCATTACCAAACAACAACAAAAAGGTGTTCAGTTTTAGACTTTATTCCATTCAATAAATGACAGAATGATTATAGCAAGAAAATTTATATTTTTCTAGTCTATACACTTTGTGGGAGGACTGCACAGCCTCGTTTCTCGTAAATTCCTCATTCTACCTGTAATTGCTCATTCTCCTTACAATCCCCACCCCTAGAGTCTGGTATTGTCATCATGACTTCATAGGCTGCAGCATGAGTCCCCACAGAGCTCACAAATGGAAGCACCGGGTTGCCAATGTCTGCCACTTCCACCAGGGTGCATTACATCTCGGGCACCACAGCCATGGCAGCAGGTAAAGTAAAAGGAGGAGGTCTACTCTGTCCATTCTGGATTACTTTATTGCAAACATTACAGACAATATTCTGTCACACAGGACAATTCAGGTGAAATGGGAAGCAGTTGGAATATCAGGTCAATGATGTAAACTGGGACACGTAGTCATCCCACCACACCAGAATGTTTGATAAACATTCTCTCTCCTCTCCTCTCCTTTCCTTCTCTACCTGGGAATTTCAAGCACAATCAAAATTAGAGGGTTTGATAAATTCTAATGTACTCATCTCACAGCTTCAATAATTCTCACACATGGCAAATGGCCAGTTTCTTGCATCTATGTTCTTCCTGCTCTCCCTACTCTAGCTGTTTTTTTTCTGCAAGTTTACTAGAGCCACCCCATGCTTTAATAGATAATACCAGAAACAAAGACTTTTGGAGTTGCAATACAAATGTAGGCATTGCTACTTATATTTAATTATTTTATTATAGCAGAGTAGTCATATTATATTTTAAGTTTCATTCTAAATTAACTATATTCTAATATAACTTCATTCTAATATAACTATACATAAAACAGCTCCAAATCTAAGTACACAAAAAAGCTTTAATTGAGGTGCATCTCGGATGCCATTTCATGGTATCTGAGGATTCTTTGGGATGTTTGCAGGATCTTTCATGGTGCTGCCCCTTTTATTTCTGATATTGGGTATTTGTGCCTGCTTTCTTCTTGATAGTCTTGTCCAACATTTATTAACTTTGTTGGACTTTTCAATGAGTTAACTTGCTCCTTTATTGGTCTTCTCTATTATTTGTTAGCTATTTCATTAATTTCTCATAGCTTCATTATTTTCTTCCTTTCACTTCCTTTTTGTCCATTGGATTCCCATTTCCTCACTTTTTAAGGTACATGCTAGATTACTGATTTTCATCCTTCCTTTTTTTTTTCTAATAAACGCATCCAAAGATGTACATTTTTAAGCATGGTGTCAGTGGCATTTCACAAATTATGATATGATTCTTTATTTCTATTCAGATCACAATACTTCCCAAATTTTCATTGTAATTTTTTACTCAAATTCTAAAATATTATAGTTTCACTTTAAGTTAGATCAAAATATTTCCTAATAGTCACTAGGACATATGTTTTTTGAATTACTTAAAAGTGTCTGTCTATCTATCTATCTATCTATCTATCTATCTATCTATCTATCTATCTAAAATCTATCTATCTAAAAGGTTTATTATTTTAAAAAAAGGGAAGGCAGAAGAAGATGCGTAGACAGAAGCAGGCAGAGTTGCTAATATGCAAAGTATGATTTTTCAGTTATCTTTTTTTATTATCAATTCCTAGCTTAATTCTAATGTAAAGCGAAATTATATTCTGCATCACTTAAATTGAAATTCACTGAGATTTGTTTGTTTGTTATGAGATTTGTTATGTCCATCCTCGTTTTTAAAGTCAATTTTTCTAAATAGTCCATATGTGTCTATTCTACAGTGGTTAGATGCAGTGTTTTAAACAGTCTATTAATTAAATTGGTTAATAATGCTATTCAAATATTTACATCCTTAATTTTTCTTGTCTGCTTACTACATCAGTTATTGAGGGTAGGATAGTAAAATCTCCCACTATAATTATGAGCTCACTTATTTCTCTTTATGTCAACTTTTCTTTATATATTCAGTGTTCTTAGGTACCTGAAATTTATAAATGATATTTAATCCTGCAGAATTAAACATTTTATCATAAAGAATTTATTGCTTTTTAACTTTTTTACAATGTTTTCTTTTTCTTAAAGTTTACTTGTGTGACGTTAAATTTGACATAATATTGGCACGTATAGCACATGGTTTTTTCATCATTGTAGTTTCAACCATTTTTGCACCATTATGTCATAATGTGTCTCTAATAAACAAAGGACCAGTAGATTTTTTAAATTAGCCTGGAGGTATCAATTGATTGGAACATACTCCATGTAAATCCATGGTAACTGCTTTTATGTTCAGATTTGAACACATTATCATGTTCAAATAAAATTGTCTTTTCTTCTTGTTTTACAAAAGTTTCTTTCACTGTGCAGAAGCTTTTTAGACATATTCATAATTGTTTATATTCTCTTTTGTTTTTCTTGCTGTGGGAGATGAATCAACAAAGATATCACTGAAGCGTACATTATGGAGAGTTTTTCCTATTATTTTCCCTCTAGGTATTTTACGATTTCAGGTCTTATATCCAAATCTTCAATTCATTTTGAGTATTTTTTTATATGTAGTGTGAGATGGTGTTCTTGTTTCTTTTGCATGTGGCTGTCCAGTTTTCCAAAAACCAAAGAGACTTCCTTTACCAAATTTAGCATTGGCTTCTTTGTTGTAGATTAAGGGTCCATATAAACATGGGTTTATTTCTAGGCTTTCAATTTTATTCCATTGTTCTGTGTGTCTACCAGTACCATACTATTTTACTCATAATAGCTTTGAATGTAGTTTAAAGTCTGACAGTGTGATACCACCACTCTTCCTTTTTTGAGGGGGAGTCAAGATTGCTTTGCCTATACAGGGTGTTTTGTGGTTCCATATCGATTTCAGTAATATTTATTGAAACTGTGAGAGAAATTGCATTAAATCTGTATGTTGTTTTGGGAAAAATGGCTATTTTAACAATGTTAATTCTTCCAGCCCAAAGTAGGGGATATATTTCCATTGCTTTGTATTTCTTCTACTTCTTTTAAAATCTTATTGCTTTCATTGTACAGGTTCTTGACAGCCAGCTAAATGGGAAAAAAATACTTGCACAATATACATCTGGCAAGGGGTGATATCCAAGACCTACAAAGACATTATGCAGCTCAACAACAGGAAATAAATAACCAGTGAAAAACAATGGACAGAAGAGAGAAACAGACATTTCTCCCAACAAGACATATAAGTGGCCAATAGGCACATGAAAAAATGCCATTCATCACTTATTATCAGGGAAATGCAAATCAAAATCACAATGAGATACCATTTCAAAGTATGAGGATTACCCATATCAAAAAGATGCAAAACAATAAATGTTGGCAAGGATGTGGAGAAAAAGGAACCCATATATACCATTGGTGGGAATATAGATTGGTCTAGCTCCTATGGAAAACATTATGGAGATTTCTTGAAATATTAAACATAGATCTACCATATGATCCAGCAATTCCATTCCCAGATATCTACTTGAAGAATACAAAAATATGATTTTGAAAGGACAGATGCAAATCCATGTTCATGCAGTACTATTTACAGTAGCCAAGTTATGGAAACAATCGAAATGCCCCCAAGAGAATTACAAAGATATGGTATATACACAATGGATCACTACTCAACTATGTGTGTGTGTCTTTGTGTGTGTGTATGTGTATCTACAAGTGACAAGATGAAAGCTTGCCATTTGTGACAACATGGAAGGAAGTGGAGGAGATTATGATACGTGAAATAAAGGACAGAGACAAATACTGAATGACATCCTCTACATGTGGAATGCAGAGAAACAATGCAAAAGATCAGATAAAACCAAACCAATAACAAGGTCTAGAAATTTGACTGCAGAATTGAAACCACAGAGGAAGAGTGGAAGGAGGAGAGCAGAGTGGGGAGGAGGCACAATGGACCACGGTGGAGGACTCTGGGTGCTTTCGTGGTATATCTGGTGTGGTAACATATGTGATCCTAGAGTTCTAGTCATACACAGCACTGTAAATCAAAGTTGCCTCAAAAAAAAATTGCTCTATTCTGTCTTCCTTTGTCTTTCTCCTTGATTTCATAGGTTAAGTATTTTCCTTTATTGCCTTGGAAGGTATGTGCACTCTTCAACATTGGCAGTCCCATTTGAGACACCAAAGAAAAGTTGTAGGGCACAGTTTTCTGACGTCTCTCAAGAGAAGCCCAAAAGTTTTAACTTAGTCCAGTTTTGGTGGGTATCTCAGAGCAATTGAAGAAAAACAGGATGGAACTGGGAAAAGCCATGATTGTGTTCAATCCTGAGTTTTTTAGTGAGGTTCACACACGGTAGTCAAGTTTAGCAGACACATGGCTACTTTACAGGGGAAGTAGCACCAACAACTTTCATGAAGGCACTGGAGACCGGTGAGGACTACCTGTAGTTGGCACCTGTGGTTTTATGAACTGTGCAAACTTCAAAAATACAGATCCATGGAAGGTCTGGATGGAGCTGATGATAAATTAAAGAATATCACATTACAGCTTTTAACTGTGATTCTTAAATGTTTATAACAGCTGGAAAACAGGAGAAATATGATTTCTAGACTCTATGACATTTTGATTTAGAAGACCAATCTTAAAAATGAAGTCAGGTAGTTATTCCAAAGGAGTGTAGAAAGAACAGAATAGCACCCCCATGGTCACTATTGCCACGCCAGTGTGTTCATTATGTTCTGGTGACTACATTTGCCTACTCATCAACCAGCTATTGACAACTATAGGGAGTGGACTTTATTCAGAAAATAGCTTTGCATCCAGAATACAGTACCAGACCTCCCAAGCCCAGAATCTATAATTAAATTAATTCAGTGAAAATTCAAATTTAGACCCTATCTGCATGAAAAAATAATCACCTGTGTTGAATTTAGCCTATAGAAATTGTGCCTTTCTCTTATGCCATTTAAGGTAATGCAACTTACATAAAACAGTGGTTTTGATGGTGCTTTCAGAGTTGGTTAAAACTATTTACCCATTGCATTGAAGGCACATTCTACATGACATACCATGTGGTATTAATACTGCACGCAAAATTTCTCACAGATCTTCACCACAGTATTGTAGGGTAGGCAATATAACAAAACTGAGGCAGAGAAATAAACTCAATCATGGCTACAGAGTTAGAAAGTGGCAAAGCCAATGTTTGAAGTCATGTTTGTCTACTTCAAAGCTTATGATTTTCCAACCTACAATACTGCCTCCCCTAATTGTGAAAATTTATGGACATACTTAAAGGAAACACTGTGGTATGGGATTTCTTTGCAAATTAAATTGGGTACATTCATATCTAATTTTTCCTGCCAGTATTATCATTCAGGACTGGACCATGGCCTTTAGAAAAGTTACTTGGCTTTGGGATGGATAGGGTTTCACCATAAATGCACTGGGGAGATTTGAGAGGAATTCTAACTAAGATTTTTGAATACTATGCACATTTCTTCCAAACTGTAGGATACATAAATCTACACAGGCCTTACCTATAATAGGGAAATCATTTTAAGATAACAAAGAAAGCTCTAAGTCTTTGGAATGTAAGTTATATTAACACAAGAGAAATACTGTTATTTAGGGCAAAAATTAAAAAAAATAAGCAAATAAAATGATGCCCTAGAGCCAGAAGGTATGAACTTCTATGAGTAGAAAAAGAGAAGGAAGGAAAAGATAGAGAGAAACTCAGAAAAGAAAAAAGAAAAAGTAAATATAGCAAGGGAATAGAATCCAGTCTACGTCTATGGAAAAAGTCCGGGGATTTAAATATTGATTCTCTTTGTTGGAAGTTAATAACACATAAATGTTAGATTTTCCTACTTAACAGATGAAGGTAAAAGTTTAATTTTTTTCTTTTTGTTTTGAGGATATGTCCATTTGCTATTACTAACCTCAAAAGAATTAGCCTTTACTTGTGTGTTCATCTCAACATTAATAATACAGTTCAATTCTTGGCAGATTTGCAACATTTTGCAGGTTTAACTAAACTTAGCTTCACACATTGCAGAATAACTGTGGTCTTCTTCCTTACATCAAACATTAAATTAAAAAAAGAGAGAGATAAAAAGTGTAAGAGAACCCTAGATAGAGCTCAGCACTGACAGAAGTCACCAGTTCATGAGCCTGTTTAAGAAATTGGTAGATGTTTCTTCACTTTTTCTGGCCTTATTATGCATTTATTAAAATGACAGTTAGAAGTCTTTGTTCTTTGAACCTTCCTTTTATGTGGAGGTAGGACTTGACGATGCAGTAGCAATACAATAAATCAGCCATGGAGTTCCATCTGGTGTTGCTAAAACTCAAAGTGGCAGGTACTTCAAATGAGGCAGGTGGCCTTTTTCCAGAAGCTGTACAATAAAGGAAATGAAGGAACCAGGCACAAAGCAGGGGAGCTATAATTCTCAGTCTGATTAGAGGTTATAGGTCAGGCTGACACTATCATGGCTGTGCCTTATTCCACCCTTGCACACTTGCTATGTTCGGGAGGCACAGCTTGCTGTTTGTTTCTTCATTTGCACTGAAATACTCATGCTGAAAATGGATTAAGGTAAAGCCATTGGATTTCTCTTAGAGACCTCAGAAAACTAGCCCACAGCTTTTCATCAGTGTCTCAAATGGGACTGCCAACGCTGAAGATCTCTCAGGGAGAAACATGTCATCAAAAATTGCAAGTTCTCAGTCATACCTTTTAATGAAAAGAAGTTTCTACTCTTATTCCAACCCAGCTTCTGCTCTTAACAGAAGACTCTTTAAATAAAACAAACAAGGTCTAAAACCTCTCCAGGTCCCCTCTTACCCTTGTTAGGAGAGTGTTGCCCACTCTTGGCTATCAGATTTGGTTTTCTGCCCAGTCCCTGGTGGTCTTGGCAAAACCTCATGCAGGTTCCCATGCCACATACCCATGGAGGAGGGAGACTGTGAGGGTTGGTGGTTACGGGAACAAGCCAGAGAATTTTGCATTTTAGTCTTAGCCGAGTAACTCAACTCTCTGACCTTGCAGATGAGTCACTTGGATGCCATTGACTGAAGAGGAGAATTTGGTGGGGGGGGGGCAAATATAGGAACCTTCTCTGAAATCCAGATGCTGTTTGTGAGCTATGTTTTCCCAGATCAAATAAACAAGCACTGAAAGCAGTCATCCAGGCCCCATGGAAAAATATTATGTGCCTTCATGGCTAGTGGGTGGTTAAATTAGTTTCTTGTTTTGTCTAAAGACATTTGAGTATATTAAAAAAAAATAGCCAACATCTGTACCCCGACTCCCTCAAACTATGAAAACTACTATTCGTATAATATGTTAGTGGAAAAGAATAAACATACACTAAGATCTAATTTACCAATAAAAGATGTTGCTTGCATATTGTAAAAAAGTGAAAGCATCAAGTCAAAACATATTGATGTCCTAGCCCATTACTCACTGTGCTGCTATTCTGGAGCATGTCGCAATCACCATTGACTGCTGAAATGAAAGCTTGAAGACCTTGGGTTTCTCAGAAGATAGCTACACATGATTTGAAATTTCCTGCATGACATTCAATCTTGCTGAGAAAAAAGGTCCCACTAAGTTACAATTTCTGTTGAGAGGATAACTGGCATTTAAATTCTAGCTAGGGATGCTTTCTTTTAGAACATTTGTTGGGTTTGGGCGTTTACTTACTTCCCTCCAACTGTGAAGTTCCAGAATAGATGCCCTGGAAGTCGCCAAAGAAAGTGAGACTCAGTTATCCCAGAAAATGAGTCTCAGTGATGCCAATCTTTCCTCCTCTCAACCAACCCCCTGGGGATACAGGGATGATTGCTGTCTGGCCCCTCTTACCCACTCTCATGTTGGAAGCAGCTTTCTGAGTTAGGGACATTTTGCATCCTCGCCTTCCTCTCTTCACTGTCTAAGTGCTCCCTGGTTGAAAATCTTTATGCTTTCCCTTGCCTGCCACGTAGGGCATTTCCTGCTTTTCCTTCAGCTCTCAGAGCACCAGCCAGTCCATGTGCTTTCATATCATCTTAGCAATTTTACTAATGGAAGAAGGCTTGATGTTGAAATAAAAGAAATAAGAGGGATTGGGGGTAGTAGATACATGGAATGATAATCCTAAATGCACCAGTAAGCTTTGAGATGTAACTTTTCTTTCTTTAGGCTGATTTCTTTGAATCGGTGGATACCCGATAACACTGTGGGTATTCTTTACCCATTAAAGACCAGGTAGAATAAAAGGTGGAAGAGGACTTAGCTGGATTCCGACAGCAATGGATCTTTAAGTTTTATTATAGGATTGATTTATATGAATCCAGTATTTTTCCTTGTCTATTTATTGCAATTTTTCCTATTTAAAAAACTTGGTGTGGAATTCACAAAACATAAAATTAACCCTGTGAAAATGTTCAGTTCAATGGCATTTAGTACGTTCACACTCAGGTGTGACTGACACCTACATCAAATTCCAAAACATTCTCATCTTCACCCCAGAAGGAAACATTCTATCCACTATCCCTTCACCTCCCCTTTCCCCCAGTCCCAGGCAACCACTAATCTGCTTTTTATCTTGATGAATTTGCCTATTTTAGACATTTCATATAAATGAACTCACACTGTATGTGACTTTTGTGACTGGATTCTTTCAGCTAGTATAATGTGTTGAGGTTCTTCTATGTTGTAGTCTGTATTAGCACCTCACTCCTGTTTATTGCTGAATAATATTCCAGTTTATGGATATGTCACATGTTGTTATCCACCTGTTTCTATCCTTTGGCTACTGTGAGTAAGGCTGATTTGAATATTTGTGTTGTGGAAAGTCTCTTGTTTTTTCAAGTATACAACACATTTCTATTAACTCTTGTCACCACACTATATACTAGATTTTTGGAATTGGTTCATCTCACAACTGAAAGCTTGTACCCTCTGAGCCACCTCTCCTTCTGTCCTACTCCCCAGTCCCTGGCAACCAACAATCAACTCTGACACTTTCAGTTCCCATCTTTTTTCTTTTCAGATTCTGTACATAAGTGAGATCATGAGAAAGCTGTATTTCTATGTTGGAAAGCCTATTTTTTAGAACATCTAAGCATACCGCTTAGATATGGCTGAATGCTCTGCCTCTGACACTCTCTTCTCAACCTTTCATCAGGCTAATTCAATTTTTTCCTTCAAGTCTTGGTGTTTATGTGCTTTCCTCATGATGCTTGTTCTATCTCGTCAGTGTCTCTGACAACTCTATTAGGCATCAGTCTCTGCTGGTGTCCCTCTGACCACCAGTGCCACCAGGCTCAGGTAGGAGTCAAAGCCTTTGCACAGGGCTGACTCAAAGCGAGCACACATACTTAAGTATAAGTGAATGAATGGAATACATGTTATACATGTTCCTTTTCTGTTCTCTCTGAAGAGTAGAGATTTTTGAGAGGGTCCAAATGGATGACAGTGTGTTCCAAATAGAACAACTTCTTCAAAAGGTAGGGTGGATCCATTGACCTAGAGGCACTCTGTCAGGAAGCCAAACACAAAACTCCAGCTACCAATCAGGGTTTTTTCTTTTTTTCTTTCTTTTTTAGCTTGTTTGTTTTTTGTGAGTAGTACCATGTCTTTGTATCCCCATTATCTAGTAAAAAAAAAAAATCTGCGAATGGTAGGTTCTCAGAAGACAAGGTCACAGTGCAGGCACTACCATCTCCACCCTGCTCTGCCTCACACGCATAAATGCAAACATGCCCCTTCCTCCTGTCATGAACTGAAGGTCAGTTGCAGAGGTGACTGAGAAAAGAGACCCCCAGACAGGCCTCCCTGGTGGTACAAGGGGTTAAGCACTGCACTATGAGGCGATCCACAGCCTCTGCAGCACGAGTTCAATTCCCAGCCGGCCAGGGAGCAACCCACATGGCGCAGCAGACGTCTCCTCTCTTGCCCACTGCTGCCCTCAGCAGTATATTTTGTCAGTCTGCCTGTTCTGTTCCCCACTCTGTCTCTGGTGAATCCTTTCACCGCCCCTCCCCCCCATCTCTGGCCTGTACCCCAGATCTTGTATGCATAAATAAATAAATATTTCTTTTAAAAAAAGAGACCCCCCAGAGAAACCAGCATGCTATATGTCCAGCAAACATGCAAACATGCTTAGGATAGCAGGAAGAGGCCTGAGTTATCTGAAGAGAGACACTGACTTAGTGCTATTAAGGCAGAGCCATAATATGATACCTTGTGTTGGGGGGCGGTAATAGTCTGAAACATATCTTTGCAGTATCCCAAGAAAAAACCAACGTTACCGGTCCTTTTCAATTTCAAGCATCCGGGTTATTTTCTTTTTCTAAGATGAAAGTAGTTCTGGGGCCTGACTGCTGGGTTAGATGTTTCTTGTCTCTACAGTATCACTGCTCTGGTCCATGTTTGCAGAACTGCCTCCTCCAGTGGAACCTGAACTGCTAAGTGCACCCAGTCCAGTGCCTGGCACACAGCAGGGAGAGAGGACAAAGGTTCACAGTGAAGGGAATGGATAAATGGTGGAAGGAGAAATGACCAAGTGGCTCCTTCACACTTAAAGAAGGCACCTGGTTTCCTTTCCAGCCAGCTCAAGTAAAGACCCTGATTCCCTGCAGGGCACAGAGCAGCCAAGCATGAGCCCGCCCTGCTGATTTTCCTTCATCCGTCAAATATCTCAGGTCAATCACCCTTGCCCAGCACTCCAAGCAGCCCTAAGAATGCACAGGTTGATTCTGTGAGTGTATGAATGAGTGAAATAGCAACGGTCATCGTGCACAGTGACCAGGATCGCCTCACGTGGGCAAAAAAGCGACACACCTCTGTCTCTCAAAAGTTTCCACTGAGAAAAAGGGTTTTGTTTACTAAGGAGAGCCACTGAACCTGAAGGCTTTCAGCACAGGACCACCTAGTGAAGACACAATTCCACTTTTTGTGCTACTTCAGCAGCCAGGAAGGTTGATAAAAAAGCAAGTATAGAAGATCACACTTTATGTGTTTTTTTTCGCCGCCCTGACATTTACTAAAATGTCAAGTAGAGAAGGTCTTCTTCCCCTTTGAAGTCTTAATAAAGATAGTTTTTTTTATTCTTCTGGAAGTATTTTCTTCCATTTCTATTAGCTCTTATTATCTATGAGGGCACAAGATGGGGAATTCACAAGCAGTAGAAATATCAGCTATGAGCTGATGAAAACAAGGGATGAAAACAAGGTATGAAAACAGCTATGGGATGAAGACAAGGCGGGGTTCCTGGCTGCATTACCCTTTAGTTCCTGATGAAAGGGGCGGTGGCTGCACTTATTCTTTTCCTGCTGATTTTGTTTTACTCTTAAATGACTGTCAGAGAAGAGAAAATAAATAAAAATCTTTTTGTTTGAGTGTTGGCTCCATAGCCACTAATTGTTTTTGGGCGCCTCACTTCTGTGGGACCCTTGTTTCCCCGTTTGTCACATGAGGAGAGAAGGATAGCTCTGCCCGAGTCGGCACGGGCACCCTGAAGGTTCCCTCGAGAGCTGTCAGGCTCTGGTCCTGAGGGAGACACGTGCAGGTGACAGGTTGAGAAGTCACCTCCTGGAATCCAGGAATCCAGGGACTTGAGGATAGCCAGGAGGTGAGAGCTTGGGCTTTGAAGTCAGACCGACCTGGATTTGAATCCTTGGGCTAGGACTTATTAGGCTAGTTGTTTTTAGGGGAGTTACTGTGACTGCATGTGTCAAATAAAAATGCTATCTGCACCTCACAAAGTTGTCATGAGAATGAAAGGGGGAAAAAATGAACAAATGTCCTTGTTTTCAATATGTGGTTGCCTGTGGTCCCCACCCTGCTCTGCCTCACACACACACAAATGCAAATACGCCTCCTCCTCCTGTCATGCACAGGCCACTGAGGGGGACCTGGGGCAGGGCCAGGGAGTTTCACAGGAAGCTCACAGGTCTCCTGTGCCTGAGGTCACCAGAAGGCACCAGCAAGTGGGAAAATTCATTTTCATGGACTCCAGAAAATCAAAGGTAGGCTTCCCCGAAGCAGTGCTAGGTGAAAAAAGGTTTCAGACACAGGGATCTTGGTTGGAAATATCCATTTCTAGGCATCTGTAATGCCAGCCATAGCTGGCAACACTCCCTTTGCCAAGAGGGAAACTCCCTCCACGATGGGAGGGAAAAAGCCCAGACTTCTCCCTGTCTCTTTCCAGAACACAGGAATCTCTCAGTTTGTGTTTACGAGAAGATTGTCGGTCTCACTCCAGCTGGAGGTGAAAAGAATGTCACCCTCCTCTCAGCCGAGCGGAGCCACAGACTTTGCTGAAGGTGTGGAGAGTTGTGGCTCCTCCGTGTGCCTCCTGTCTGCATGTGGGGGGCAGGAGCCTCACTCAGAGGAGGGCCTCAGAGGTGGGGTCCAGCCTGCGCACTTGCACACTGTGTATGTTGTGCAGAAGGGGTTGGAAGTCGAGCCAGAAATAATTCCCTTCTGAGACGGAGCAGGGCAGCTCCTACTGGCTCGGTGAGGGGGAGGCTCCCCCTTCATCTGTCCTGGAGGAACCACTGTTGACAGATTGCTGGGGTGCTTTCAGTATGGACCTCCAGGGGGAGAGTGTGTCGGGTACACTTGTGGGGAGGAGAAGGCCTGCTTGAAGGTGAGGCGGGGCTCCACTGGGCCAGGGGCAGGGCCAAGGACACCTGCTTTGAGCCTTCCTCGGGAAGCAGGACTGTCCTGAGGGTGCTGGAGGGGAGCCACACTGCCTCTCAGTTTTTCACGCGTGAGGACACTATGGCAGCCTTCTGTGTATGGCCCAAATGGGTCTGTTCTGACCAATCCGTTGTGTTTTTATCCCAGTAGGAATATGGCTGAGCAATCCAGACTCCAGTTGGGAGTGGGGCTGAGGAGACAGAATGGTGCCTATCCTGGTATAACTGATATTGGAAGCTTCCATTCCTACCTCTGTGAAGACTGGACTAAGGAAACTGTGGAAGCAGCAAGCCAAAGAACAGACTGTGGACTCCAGCCGACATGCTTGGGACTCCCTGGGCCTGGTTCTGATATGGGACCATGGGGTAAATGATGAGGACAGTGTTCTAAACTCCAGCAGTGGTGGGGCATGGGGGGCCAACTGTAACCGCCACTTTACCTCCCAACCCACTGGACCCCTGCAATCTTGCTGGGCCAAGCTGAACCTAAAGAGCAAATGCACTTTCCCTTGTCATTTTCCTTAATTATGTATGTTACCCAACTTGAAAGTAGCGTGGATATTATTTGGGGGAAAGAAGCAATGAGCATTTACTTTACAAACAACAACAGCAATAATAACCACACTAACACCCTCAGATGGGCCAGAATCTGGCTTCTCACTTCGGTGCTACTGTAGCTCTGGCTTGGCAAGCTCCATCCACTTCATCTCCCGCTCCTCCTGCTGGCTGAACGCCCATCCTCCTCTTGGCTCCTGCCCCTCTATTCCTGGCTGGCTCCGCTAATCCCACATAATATTTTACGCAAATTTATATGAACCTCGTTACAAAGCTTAGCAAGGAGGCACTGTTTCTTTTCCTTGATAAAATTCATCATTTATAACTTGGCTCTAAGAAATCAGTCCAACTAGTGGGTCCTTAGTTTTTGCTCTGAAAAACATTCCCAGCCCCACTGGAAAAAAATTCCATTCCTCTGCCCCAGCCTGGCCCCCCAAAGTGCTGTCTGCTTTGGAAATTCCCACCAGTCTCATTTAGAACCACACTCACAAGTTGCCTGGGAATTTCTCCCAGAAAACTCCTATCTCCCCCACGCTTGGGGCTTGATTTCCCGCAGACCCCTGGGTGGTTAAGACTGTTGTCTATAACAACATGATAAACTCCCTGTGGCTGCCCAAACTTCTCCTAAGAGTTGTGGGAATCATTTATGAATTACTTCTTTGATTTTCTTAAACTAAATTCTGTTTTTTACTCATGTCAAATGACTGGTCACAGAGTTCAGTTTCTTTAGTGGCATTATTACATTACGGAGGAAGACATATTCCCTGGTTCTGGCAGAAACCAATGAAGACATCAAACTTGGGATTTTCAGTTAGGACAATGGGAGTTTGGCCAACAGCCCCTCCGTAAGCCTCCACTGCTTCATTAGTAAAGGTAACCAATTTTTCACATTAAAGAGAAAAATCTAAAGACTAGGCTATACGTTTCAGCACATATACAGCCTCCACAGACTATTTTAGGAAAACAGAATAGAATTTCTTTGCTCTGTTTTCTTTGAGCAAAGACAAATAGTAGATTGCAGCATCTAGCACCTCAAAGTTTTCAACAAGTCAGGAGGAATGGAAAAAGCATCTGTGGATCACATCACTTTTCTCAAGCAGTGTGGGTGGTGGCAGGCATGGTGTGTTGTGTGGTGTGATTGTATGTGCAAATGGTGTGTAGTGTTTGTGTATGATGTGTACAGGGTGTGTTTGTGTGGTGTGTATGTAGGGATGTGAGCAGTATGTGTATATGGTATGGGGTGTGTGTTATGTTGTGTCGTGTGTGTAAGTATGGTGTGGTGTGTGAGTGCATATGTGTATGTGAATAGTGTGTATGTGGTGTGTGTGGGGGGGTATGTGATTTTATATGTGGTGCTGATAAAGTTTAGTTGACTATGATTACAGTTCAGCTTTGGGAATATAATTTCTATCTATGTTCCATCTAAAGACCTCTCCTTTTTCAGAGCAAGGAGTCATGATAAATACACTCTCAGGGAAGTTTTCCTAAATGGAAGTAAAGTAAAAATTAGGATGAACATCAATGAGTAACTCTTCAAGGTAAATGACCAGAATTCCAACGTATCATTTTCTAGTCACTATAAAACCAAGACTTGAAAACTGACCATAGGACAGAAGCATCCAAGAGGGGAAGGAGGGAGAGAAGGATGAGAACAGGGTGGGAGGGGAAGCATAATGGACTATGGTGGGGGATTAGGGGTGCTGTGGTGATGGGAGGGCTACAATGGCTACACCTAAGGGAAAAATCCTAGTTATCAAAATATTAACAAAGATGAAAAGCGATGGTACTTCATTAATAAAATAAATAAATTCAATCATCTAAAGTTCGCAGATGTAGTCAGATTTGTCCAACTCATAAAGGATTTAATAACAGAGAGAAGACTAAAGTCTGATTCTTTATATTTCTTATCTAGTGTTTCATTCTTCATCCATTGGCCAAAATATTTCAGGCAGCATTCTGGGGGCTAGCCATATGTATTATAATCCTTCTCAGAAGAGCTATATATCTTATTGCTCACAATATATCCATGATGCATTTATATTAGTTACTAAATAGAATGGGAGGAAATATATGTCTAAATTGGCATCTGGCAAACAGCATGGTTTTATGTTCTATGTTGACTGCAGAACTAGTTATAATAGCCAAGCTAAGGAAACAACCTAATGCCCAGGGACAGATGAGTGGATCAGGAAGATGTGCTGTATATATGTACCCATGTACACAACTTAGCAAGGTGATAGTCACCTTGATCATTTGGCCAAGGTAACGCTTGTCTGACTTCTACTGCAAAGTCACTCTTTGTACCCTTTTTAGATATATCTCCTTAGGAGGAAGTCACTGTGTACAACCCACACTTAGGGAAGAGGTGCATGCTTTAAGGAAACATGTTTTTAAGGAAACAGTATCTTTATAAATTATTTGAAATTTACATTTTTTTATTGAAGCAACATTGGTTTAAAACACTGAATAGTATTCAGAGGTATAGGGCCATACCCTTCATACCACAACACACCCACCACCCCTAGTCCTCCAACACAGCCCATTGTGCCCTCTCCTCATGCTGCTCTATTTCCCTCCTGCCCTCTGGTAGCCTCAGTTCTACAGACAGATTTCTAGGGTTTGTTACTGGTTTGGTTTTTTCTGACCTTTTATTCTGTTTCTTTATATTTCACATATAAGTGACACCATTCAGTATCTGTCTTGGTCCTTTTGATTTATTTCACTAAGCATTCAATTCCCTCGATTCCACCCATGTTGTTGAAAATGACAAGAGTATATCTTTTTTTAAATAGCTGAGTAGTATCCCACTGTGTGTATATATGCCACATATTCCTGATCCACTCTTCTGTCTTTGGGCACTTAGGTTGTTTCCATAAGTTGGCTATTGTAAATAGTGCTGCAATGACCATAGGAGTGCATATGTCCCTTCAATTTAGTGGTTTTGCATTCTTTGAGCACATGAGAAAATGCTCATAATCAATTATCCTCAGGAAAATTCAAATCAAAACCACAATAAGATATTACCTCACACCTGCAAGAATGACCCATATCAAAAAGATCAGAAACAAAGAGTGTTGGGGAGGATGTACAGAAAAAGGAACACTTGCTCACGTTGGTGGGAATGTAGACTGGTCCAGACCCTATGGAAAACAGTATGGAGGTTTCTCAAAACAATAAAAAAAAAGATCTATCACAAGGTTCAGCAACTCCACTCCTTTTCTTTTTTAATCACAAGAAATAGGAATAAACAGTAGAACATGAATAAGGTAAGATATGAAAATATTCAGAAAACACTTAGCTCTGTTGTACTACTTAGTGAGGACTTACTGAAGAATCTGTATAGTGTATGCTTGACCTGATCAGATCAGATTGTCAACATTCACTATTCACTTAACAAATGCTTTCTTGGTGGTGATTCTTCGTTAGACTCCGAGCTCCATCATTTGAATTCAAAACCGGAAGGCAAGGCAAGAGGAAAGAGTATCACCACTCTCACTCTGTTTGCAGATGAGAAAGCCACTGCAGAATGTCTTCCCTGCATGTTGTTGATCAAGCTGCAGAGAATTCCCAGGTTTCTGGACAGTAAGCACAGTGCTTGACAACATTGAACTTTATGGTTTCCCAAGTACCACTAAAAAGATCAGAACAGGCAGTTTTATTAAATATTTCCAAGAGTCATCCTTATTTGCTGAGCCATACCTGTTACTGAGAAATCAAGGACTCAGCTAGAAGCTTTATTTGGCTCATCCTACGATTCCATCTCTTCTAGACACGGCCTCCTCCCCATCCTCACCCCCACCTCTGTAAACTATTTTGCAGGCTAGTCTAGATCCCTGCTACCGAAAGTAAGTAGTGCATGGACACCTGAGTCTTGCTTGCTTACTATTTAAATATATTATTTTGGGTTTACCCAAAATCTGTGGCTGTAAAACTCTGGTGTTCTTATAGGAACTCAAGTGATTCTGACACTTTACAAATCTTTGCAGTTTTTAGGTAAAAATGACGAGTATCTGCTAAACACATGGTATTGTATTAAACATCATACAACATGTTTCAAAAAGAAAGGGGGAATATTCCAAGTAAATGATTGGTACTGGAAAGTTTGTAATCTAAAGATTGCTAAAGATTAGGAAAATTGCACGACTTGCAAATATAGTTGTGATAATAATGAGAAAGGTAGAACTGTTCAGTCAGGATGAGGATTGGAGAGAGACACGGGGCTGAATGGAAACGGCTGGGCTACAATGTACTGGGAAGACAGCCTAAAACTTGGAAAAGAGCAGCACTCCCTTCTGCCCACCTGTGACTATACAGGTGCTTTTTTTTTACCAACTCTCTCCTCTACGGGGCAGCAGCTTCCTGCCTGCCCGTGACCTGTACCATGCCAGCACTTCTCTCCACTGGCCTCCCTCAGCAGAGGCAGCTCTCCTCAAGGCTGCCCACCTGCAACCATACAGGCCTCTCTCAGCAAATCTGTCCCTCTGGGGCAGCTCTTCCTGCCTGCTTGTGTCCATGCAAGTATACTTTACTTTCCTGTCCCTCTCCTAATAAACCTGTTCTTTAAATACAAAAAAAAAACAAAACAAAACAAAACAAACAAACAACAACAACAAAAAAAAACAAACAAAGAAAAACTTGGAAAAGAGTGGTTCTTTGAAAATGAGGCAGAACGTCTTTACCTACAGTCATGCTGTGCATTGCGATGCACAGATTTCACTCCCCTGCCCTAAGGAGTTTCATGAACTGTTCTTTAGAGTATACCACTAGGAAGCATTTGACACTAGAGAAATGGTGAGCTTATGGACATGGTTGAAGGCAAAGCCAAAATCTATACTCCAATTTCTTCCAGGATTTAGGACCAGAAACTACCCATATTCAGATTAATTTCTATTATGACACACATTTGTATTTTATTGAGCAGGCATAAACACCTATTCTTTTCTTCAACACTCCCTATATTAGTGTTATTTTGGTTGCTTTTGGTCAGATTAAATCTCCTGAGCTCAGTCACTCAGTATGCAAAATATGCCCTGTAGAAACATTTCCATTATTCTGTAATGATTCTGTTCTCTCCCTCCTGGTCTTAAGCTTATTGACTGCAAAAGTGACTGATTTCAGATTTACATTTCCACCAAGTTTTGGGTCCTTGACCCACGTTCTATATAGCAGAAAAAGGGGAGGAAACTTCAGAATATAATCAAACTTCAGAATAGGAAATACTGGAGTGAACTTGCCCTTACCCCACAGCATTTAGATGACACAGTGGGGTCATTTAAAGGATTTGGCAGTCACACTGCATGTCTTAATGTCACTATGACTCAGGTTTAGGAAGAGAAATGAAGTTTTAGCAAAGGAAAAAGACAATGAAATAAAACAGTATCTGTCATGTCTCTTTTCATCCATAAATCAGTTTTTCCCTACTGATACTATGTCTGTCTTCTAGCCAATACATATTAATATTAGCCTCATCTTTTGGCAAAGTAACTAAGTGAATTTTTCTTTTGTTTTCAGGGTAAGAATGCTTTAGAAAAGCCAAAAAGTGTCAAAAAAAATACTAGTCATTTCCCTGATGACTACTGAAAAGAAGAGCATGTCACCTACAGGGCTTCCTAATTCAGTTGCCAAACAATTTTAGGGCGATGAATCTCACTGAAGTTTATACCTCAACCCCTTATCGACTGTAAGAGAAATTCTGTGAAATTCAACTCTTTTTATCAGCTGGACTCCATTTATTCTACAAAAATCTCTCTCCTACAGAGAAATTTGAAAATCAGGACAATGAAAATCTATATTGCAAGCATAGAAATTTTGTGACAAAAAGTGGTATAAAGAAGGTCTGTCCCCAATGAGAAAGATCATTATGATATAAAGGTTTTCAAGTTACTAGACATTATAATATTTTATCCTGAGTTAGATACATACATATAATTTCCCCTATCTTTCCTGCTTCCCTCTGTATATAAGGGTTAGGGAAAGAAGTCAGGAGTAATAATTTCTACATATTTAAAAAATTATTAAAAAAAAGGTTTTTCAAAAGATATCATCCTATCTTTCACAGTGAGTCAGACATTGAGTACTGAATAGTTTCTCTCATGTGTGGAACATGAGTAACCAAGGCAAACAAACCAACACATCACAACAACTATAAAAAATATGGTGGTTATCACAGGGGGAAGACATAAGGGGTTCTGAGGAAAGAGCTGGAGGTGTCAATCTGATAGTGTGAGTGGCAGTGGAAATGATAACAATAACATTCTATTTTTAAAAGATACCATCATTTATTGTTGCCCTTAGACAGGTTCATTAAAAGGTTATAGCTCCCTTGGATTCAAGGCTGGGGGAAACGTGCTGTGGACTTAGAGGGAAGGAGAAGAAGGAGGGAAGAAAGCAGAAATGATACTGAATGCAATTTGGTGGGATTATCAAGAGCTGGGATGATGACACACTTCACCTATTTTCCCTTTACCCTCCAGGCAACTGCTCTTCCTACTACATACAGTAGTTTACCAGTGTTTCCTGGTTCTTCTGAATCTGGCTCCACTAATCCAACCCAACCTTGCTTTGCCTTCAGATGGCAGGTCTTCCATCCCTATTGGGTGATCTTTTCTCTCCTTTGCACCCCTCTCTTCCCGTGGGGCTTCATTGACACTGTTCACCTGCCCCCCCGCCCCCAACTCCTGCAACCTGCCTACCCTGGCAGTGAGGATATCTTAACACTGAGCCCAAGTTCTTTATTTGAAATGTCTTCGCTTCCTAGACACCTTGGATTACTTATTTTTTGATTACACATTTTTTTGTTGAACTTCAAAGACCCCACACTGTGATTTCTCCCTTATCTGTTTTCTAATTGCTCTCAAATTTATTAGTTTGATTTCTGGGCTATACTTTTAAATTCTCCAAGGATAAAAACATATCTTAAAAAATTCATGTACTTAACATGAATCTCAGCAGTTCTGGACTTGAATTTGAAATTACATAAATATTGGAAGATGATTGATCTGGCTTTGCCTTGTTGAGAAAAATGCAAGCAAAAATCATTCAATGATGTGAACCATCTATATGAAATGAATTTGTTGTGCCAGAACAAAAGGAATAAAATAAAATGGCTGGGGGCAGGGGGCGGTTAAATGGATATGAGTAAGGAAGGAGTTTAGACAATACAGTACAGTTCATCTTATTTAACTGTTGCTCTAAATCTGGTATTGTAGTCAGTTTTAAAGAGAAACAGATGCTCAGAGTGGTTATGTAACTTGCTAAAGTTTATAAGGTAAATGTGGCAAAAGTTTGATTTGAACCCCTGTCTACTACAATGATAATCAACTTTCAGAACAAGGTGCTATAAAATAGAATACTAAGTGACTAGAAGATCTTAATTTCATTTAAAATTGAAATAAATCAGGAGTGAAAATACCTGGTATTGATTTCAGGTTATTTAAAGCCTGAGTTCAGGTGTGGCAAAGTGAGAGACAGAGAAAGCTTCCTATATGAAGGGGAGGTTGACTTGGGACTGATAAATATGGATGAGGGAGCCACAGGAAGAGTAGGTGAGGTAGGAATAAGGCTGGCATATGTGGAGGGCAGATGTCTAATAGAAAGCTATATTTCTAAGTGAAGAACAGAGTTTGGGGTTGGCACATTGGTCAGCTTCTCTGCATTGTGGCTGTGTATCGAATGAGCTGCAGGTCTGAGTGGCTAACACCAACAACCACCTTTTCCTTGCTCATGAGTCTGCAAACTAGGTATGCCTCTGTTGGCTTTGGCTAAGATTTCCTGTGGCCCCCCAAGACCTGGGTATGGGCCAGGTTCGTGCACCCTAGGGTTGGTGACTACCTGGGGTTGCACTTGAGGGCAAAATGTTGGCAGCTCAGGAGGCCTCCTGAGCTGAGAACCTTACCTCTTATATCCCTGACTCAGAGACAACACCTTGATATTCAGCTCCTGCCACTTTGCAAAACCAAGGGACACGTCAATGTCCAATAGTGGGGTGGGGAAAGATACTGTGCCCAGAGGGGAGTCCTGGCAAGAGGGAGTGCTGGGAAAGGAGGAAGACTGGACAAAATAAACTTGCAGAATAGAAAGGACAAGCCTCGGGCAGGGCACGGAGGGCACGCAGCTCTGGGTCCTCTCAAGGGGGAAAATGCAGAACGAAACCACCTCAGTGTTCCAGCAAGTTCAGACTTATAGCAGACTATATGGTTCAATAGAGAGAAAGGAATGATTGTCCACAGAACTGCTGTTGTGGTAACGGAGGCCTAAGGCCTGGTCACAGGTACAGTCGGAATAAAGAGGAGAGACTGTGTATTAAGAGTACATTTAAAGGTAGAAATGATAGGAAAGATTAAAATAAAAAACATTCCAAAACTGTAGTCTTGTTTGCATTCTGGAAAAACTGTGTTAATCAGGCAGCAATAAAGGAACATGGGCAGGGAACAGGGTTATGAGTTCCCTTAGGGATGGCAGACTTGTGGTGATGGACACTCCAAATGATGCGATAGTTCCCAAAGAAGCAGAACCCAGATAAGAAGTCCAAGATTTGGGAGTCATCTGCGAAGAGATGATGATTATAGTCATCAAAGTGAATCAGATGCCCAAAAAAGGAAGAGGTGTGTTGTGAATGAAGAGTCAATTTATGAATAAAGACTTCAAATTATGAGGCTTATATGAGCAATGTATGTTTTGTATATCTCACCATCTTTGTGTTCAAAAAGTAGGGAGACCAGCTAATGCTTTCAAAGTTAGCCTGCCATTTTTCTTCTGAGTACTCACAAATATATTACTAGGCATCATAAGGTATTTTCCTTGGGCTGTAAGAGTTTTCCGAGGTGTAAATTCTGACACGTGCTAAAACATGGATGGAACCTGAAAGCACTTGCTAAGTGAAACAGGTCAGCCATAAAGACACATACTGCCTGATTTCATTAACACAAGGTGCTCAAATTCATAGGGCCTTGGGGGTGGGGCTGGTGCTGATGCATTTAATGGGGAAAGAATTCCGGTTTTACAAGATGAAAAGACTTAATGGAGATAGATGATGATGATGGTTGCATGATTTTATGAATGTATTTAATACCACTGAACTGTACACTTAAGAATGGTTAAGGGACTACATTTTATGTAATATGTATTTTACCAGAATTAAAAAAAAAATTGAAAGGACTCCACTGTGACTGGAGGCAAAGCTTCCAGCAAGAGCCTTTCTGGTTTCCATGGGGAACAAGGACATCTCTATACATTCGGTCAGATCAGACAGTAGAGAGACCTTCAAGAACAGTTTGCTAGAACAGCAGACTGTCCCCACCACTAAGATCCAGGATCTTGGGATGAAAATAATCCCTGGGCTAGGATTCCAGGGTTAGGAAATATTTCTGACATAATTAGCCATGAAAACTTGAGGATTTTTTCACCAGGACCCGCTCCACATCAGCAGTGACACTGACAAACAGTGAGGGAGACATTTCAGGGAACCAAGGGACAGCGAAGGGTTTCCTGCAGACCCTTTATTCTCTACTCAAAGCATTCATCAGCCCCACTCAGTTGTTGTGTGCCCAAGCTTCATCCCTTTGCTGTGAAGATTCCTTTCATCTGAGGTCTAACAGTCCTGGACTTTGCACCATTCCTTTTTGTCTGGTGGGTGGAGGACAGAGACAATAAGATGACCTCTTCAAAGTGGTGGTAGGAGTTGGAGCTTGTTTGGATTCTTTGATTCTATGTCTTTGAAGATAATGGAGGCCATGCTCCCCTCATGATTCCTTTACTTACTGGAGGCAGGTCCCACGGTCGTTACTCTCTGTTCTCTAATGAAGACATTAAAAGAATGGAAGACGCTTTACAGCTTTTGTGTGAGGCGATATGTGGAATTTCTTTCTGGAAAACAGCATACACAGGCTACAGTGCCTTGCTTGCTGGGTGGCACTGGGGTGGGTTACAGACCTACAAGAGAATTTGCTCAAGAATCTCCTAGATCAGGGCACCAAACCAAGAGTTCCAACATGCCCCATGGGTTGGTGCCACCCACTGCCAAGTGTCACTGTTACATAATAAAAATTTAAGAAACAGCACAAGAGTATGCATGTAATTATGCACATCAACAATGCATTTGTATGTATACCCAAACAGTAAATTAACAGAAACATAAATATTCTTATTGGTCTTTGTTTAAACACTCTCTTTTCTAAGGAATGTTCATTCTAACACTAAGTCCTTCTTCACTTTGAGGTAAAAATGCCCCCTTCTAAAATAAAATTGAAAGGTATATGCTCAGTGTTGTATGACACTTAAGTGTGTGGCTTCTAGACCCCTGTTCTCTTGGCTAGAGCATGACCTTCACCACTTGCTATAAGTGTGGCTTTTCTTTTCTCAATTAACCTTGCTACTCACTGTCAGGACTGTTGTGAGACTTGCACGAGATTATTTGTTTATTAAGGAAATAGTGATAGTGCTGACATTCACCAGGCCTGCTTTGAGCACTTGGCAAATGTTAACTCACTGCTAACAAGCAGGCCATGAAATAGGTGTGGTCTTACAAGTGAGGAAAGGGATGCATCAAGAAGCTAATCAGCTTTTCCAGGTCACATGGCCACTGGGGCAGAACTGGTTTCTCACCAGGGAAATCTGACATCACAGCCAGGGTAAGTTCCTGGCACAGAGTGTGACTTTGACCATCCCTGGAATTGACAAGGGATGTGCTTTTAGATTAAAGTCTTCATTGGGCAAAATACGAATTTTGCTACCTTAATTGTGTTTAAAATTTTAAGTTGGGCCTCCCTAGTGGCCTAGGGGTTAAGTCTCAGCAGTATCACCATGATGGCCTGAGTTTGAGGCCCAGACAGGGAGCTAACCCACATATGGCATAGCAGACATCTCCTGTCTCACCCCCTTAGCAGTAGAACAGTAAATCCACCTGTTCTACTCCCCACTCTGTCTGTGGTGAACCTCTCACCCCCTACACCTCTAGCCTACACCCCAGTTCTTCCATAAATAAATAAATAAATAAATATTTTTAAGAAATAAAATTTTGAGTCTATTAAAATGAAAATTCAAGATGTCACGGTTTTATTTCCTTCCCGAGTCTCTGAGTTCCTAATCTCTAAAGTCAAAGTAATGCTTCTGGTTTCTGGATTACACAGGATTTCTGTGCATATGAAATGAGAAAATAACATGAAAACGGTTTGAAAAATCATAAATGTTCTTACTGATATTGAGACATTTCATTTTTGTATGATGTGGAACATTTCTATGAAGGGCAGTGTGGTGGGTAAGGACCATTTCCTGGGCACCCCTGTATGCTTGTGTACTCATACACATGTGCACACACTCAGAATGATGAAAACTGCCCCAGTATGTTGGTTTAGTGACACAGTTGGGTTTCATACTCTTTTACAAAATATAGCATAGATTTGAAAATCTTCGGATATCAGAAGGTGCCTGACTGCCACCTTTTAAATCAGGGGTGGAAAGTGAGCCTGAAAACCAAGGAATCTCAAGGTCCCATGTGCAAGACAGTGGTGTGGTAGAGCTGAGCATCCAGGTTGCACACATCTGCATGGTTTCACCCGCACAAACACCCAAGGTACCTACGCTTTCATAGAAACTCTAGCTGTACGACTGTGTTAACATTGGCTTAGGCTGGAAGCTATTTTCAGACTCTTTCACAAACTTACGGGAAGTACCTTCCCTTTAAATTTACATTTGATATTGTTATTTTTAAGTACACACATGCAGGAAAACTATTTTTCTTTGCCTTCACTAACTGCCAAGTTTTTAAAATCACATATGCACAAACAATCATGAAATCATATAAAGACACATTTTTGGTTGAGCTAATCTTACACGTAAGAAACAAACAACCCAATTCTCATCTGATTGAAATGCTGGGCCTGAAGTCTCTTTCTAGCAAAGCCTAAGGGTTCACAGGCTTGGGTGAGGAGACTGAACCTCCTGGGGCTCCAGTGTGAGCTGTGGCAAAATCAATAAACAAATAAATAAAGTAAAGTAAAGACCAGAGGCCCTGGGGAGAGTTGGGGCTCCCTGTCCCTTTGATGAGTAATGAATGTGGCGACCACAGAGACTTGGACAGGCCTAGGATCTGCAAATCTGCAAGCTGACTTCCCAGTAGGTCTGTGTAACACCACAGAGATTTACTTGGGTGGAGGACTGAGCCATAAGGAATGAATAAGAGGGGGGGATTCGAGCAGAATACAGGGTGTTTGGAAAGGAAGACATGATAGGGACTACTGTAAAGCACCCCTCCTCCCTACCCCCATAGTATGTGTCTAAGGCTTGAATCCCCAGAGTCTCTTGGGCAAGATGACTGAATATCTCTGCTGAACTCTTGAGAAGACAACTTGAGTGCAAAGAGGCCCACCTGACCAGACCATGTGTCTCCACATGGCTGCACTGTCCTGGGTGGTCCCAGTGCTTCAGAAATACACATGTACTAAACAGAACAGAAGCTGGCTCTTATACCTTGGCCTCCTTACACCACCCCAAATCCTGCATGTTTTCTTAAATATGGGACATGGGATTAATTAAGTTCCTTATGAGCCTGCTGTCAAATGTGAGAGGGAAAGAAGAGAGATAGGAGGGACCCCATAAGCACTTGTGGATCCAGATGTCATCTGGGCAGCTGTGACCCAGCCTCACAGGCCAAAAGTAGAGCTGCATGGCCAGGGAAGCAGAAAGGCAGACATGTTGCACCTTGCTCTGTGACAGCAGCTAGTCCCCAGTTCCAATTTGTTCCTTGTTTACAATGAAAAATGTTTGGAACATGAATATAGACCTCATTTTAAACAGGACTTGCTTTTTCACTCTTGTATATAGGGGTCAAGAACAAAAACAGGATTTCCTTTTTCTCACTTTTGCTAAGAGAGGCTCTTCCTCATGTCTATAAAGAAGGTATGAGTGCCTGTTGAGTAGGTCACCCAACTCATCCTTTGTGTATTTAAAGCACTTTGTGGGGCCTCACTGGTGGTGCATAAGCAATGTACTATGAAGCAATCCACAGCCTCTGCAGCACAAGTTCAATCCCCGGCCAGCCAGAAAGAAACCCACATGGCGAAGCAGACCTCTCCTGTCTCGCCCACTGCTCCCCTCAGCAGTGTATTTCAGTCAGTCTGCCTGTTCTGTTCCCCACTCTGTCTCTGATGAATCCTCTCACCCCCTGCATCTCTGGCCTGTACCACAGCTCTTGTATGCATAGATGAATAAATCTTAAAAAAATAAAATAAAGCACTTTGGGACTCCAAGAAGTTGTCAATAATTCTTCAGAAAATGCAACGACATACCTAAGACCATGACTCTTTTGTGAAAAAGTGAGAAGAGGGAGTTTGGTATAAGAGGGAGCCAAGCTGAAGCTACACAGTGGTCTTTTAACCTCTTCTGGGGGAGCCAGGCTTGCCAGGCCTTTGCTCTGTTCTGGAAGTGTGTGCAGGAGCCTGGGGGAAAGGATCTGTGTTTAGTTGCTCTAGTCATGAGGTTTATCCCTTAACTCATCTAATAAGAGGAGCCATGGGAGCTGAGGGAATAAAGAAAAGAGACAGAAAAGGAAAGATTTTTGAAAATTTCCAACTTCTGAGATTAGAAGATGAAGATGAATATTGAAACTGAAGAGGAAGAAATGAAATGTAAAACAATCACGCTCTACTGACTCATCTGGCTTTGCTTTTGCCCTCCACTTACCAGTATCAGCACACACGTGACTTTCAAACTTTATCCCATTTTGAAAATGACTCTTTGTTTTGGTAACTAGTTCTATTTCCTAGGACACTGATCTTCTCAATATATAAGAAGTGAAACCCATTTTTTCTCACTTGCTTTTTTAAATATTTTTTTTTGCTTTGCCATTGGTTTATATACTTTATAAATTTCAGAAGTATAGCCTCACACCTCAGAGTACATACAAGCCCCACCGAACCCATCACTGAAGTCCTAGTGGCATCAAACCATCAAATAGAAACCTCTACTCTTTTCCTCAGCCCCCAGCCCCTTCCTCTCTGATAACCATACTGTTGACAGGGTCTAAAAGTTATTTCTGTTGTGATTTCTTTTTTCATTTGCTTTGATTACTTATATTCCACTTAGGAGAGGAAACATCTGTTATTTGACTTTCACTTTCTGGTTTATTTCACTAAGCATCATCCTCTCCAGCTCAAACCACATTGTTGCATTTTAAATATCCAAGTAGTATTCCATTGAATATATATACCACAACTTTACCTAGTCATCTGTCAATAAGCATTTACATTGTTTCCATAACTTGGCTATTGTGCTGTGAACACTTATCTATTGTGCTATTGTGCATGGATCTTTCCATATTAGTGTTTTCATATTCCTGAGATGAATACCTAGGACTAGTATGTAGGATCATGCAACATTTTTAGTTTTTAAAGGAATATCCATACTGTTAAAATTCACACTGTAAAAAAAAAATGACGATATTTTAACCTACATACAGGGCAATGTTCTTCTCCACTCTTCAGAGCATGCCTGGAAACAAGAAACATATTTGCTTATAAGAAGCAAGTTACAGTTCCCATAGTTCACCACAGGGCCTCCCAGCTCTAGGGCACATAGTGAAGTAAGATGTTTTCCAGAGAAGAGGAGGAGCCTGTCCCAGGCCTGAAAGAGAAATGTCATGAGAGGAAGCCTACAGTGCAGGTTTGGGAAGGAAAGTAGCCTTTACTCCCTGGAAGACTGCCATAGTGTCTGCCATGGAGTGTGGAGATAATGGAGCAGTACAGATGTTGTTTACTGCTACCTCTGGACTAAATGGTATCATTCCAGAGGCATATGCAAAAGGTGTCACTCACACAAATATTTCATCCACTGCCACTGGGAATGCAAAATCATTTGAGGTAGTAGGAAGGGACTGACGGGATCTTTATAGACCATAGATACAGAAGAAGTTGCAATATAAATACCTTGGGGAACCAACATGACTTGGAGGGAGGAAGTGATTGGTATTAACTCCTCTTTAATAACGGTAGAATTGTTACATGGAGGCAAGAAAAACAGAGGGGGTCAAGGCACTAGATGCCCAATTACAGGAAAGAAAAAAATGCAGAACTACAATGCTCTAAGATTCACTTCTTCATCCGCCATGAGCCCTCAGATACGAAATTTCCCATGTCTGGGGAATCATGCACACCTTTCTTTTATTGGGCCAAGGTTAGGAGACAAATATGATAAGGGAAAATATACTGAACATTACTTAATGAGAAGTATGTTGTAGTAGTTAAGAGTACAGGTTCTGCTTCCTTAACATAACATAAATCTATAAAAGTCATACAGCAAATATCTTACTTAATGAAGAAATATTAAGAGCCACAATATTGAAAATAAGAAAAGGGACTATCTTTTCAATATTGACCTAGACGTCTTCACCAGTATTATTAGCCAATCAAGCTAGAAATAGGTAATGGAAGAGAATAAGAAAATTTCAATTTTTTTTGAAATTAAGAAATATGTTTATAAATAATCTATAAGTCAAAAAAGAACTCACAATGGAAATTAAAAAAAAATCATATTAAGTTTTATGGGCTAGGTAGTGATTACAAAGAAATTTATAGTACTAAGTGCATGTATTATAAAATGGAGACTAAAAATCAGTGTACACACCTCAAGAAGAAATTAGATATAATGATGTAGAAGAAAGAAAATAACAAAGACAGCAACACACATTAATGAAATAAAATGAATTTTAAAAAATGTAAATGTAAAAAGAAAAAAGTCAAAGTTTGGTTCTTTAGAAAGACAACCCAGCTGATTAATCTGCATCAATACTGTTAAAAGAGGATGAAGGCCAGGGAAGAACAGAGAGGGAGACAGGGAATTACTAACATCAGGAGCAAAAGAGGAATCATCAGAGCAAATCCTATAAATATTACAAACACACTAGTAAGACATGATTACCAATTTCATGTGAAAAAAAAGAAGTAAGGACATGGGCAAATTCTTTTTTTTTCCCCAAATGGACACATTCTTAGTAAACCTCCATTTTTTTTAAAAAAGAGAATAGAAAATCTGAATAGCCATGTAACTATTGAGTACATAATTAAAAACCTTTTGAAAAAGTACTTTAAGGTCAGAGATGGCCTCACTTGTGAATTCTATATAATACTTAAAAATGAACAAACACCAGTCTTACACAAACACTTCAGAGATTAAAAAGTGGGAATACTTCTGATTTCATTTTATGAGTTCATTTCATTTTATTTATCAGCTTGGATGCCATACCACAGTGAAGGCATTTCAAAAAAGAAATACCGATCTCTCAAAAACATAGAGGTAAAAATTTTGAAGAACTTTTAAGCACTGAAATATAAATAAGAGAATACCTCATAACCTGGTTGGACTTTTACCAAGAATGCAAGCTTGGGGAACTCTGGTAATCAATCAACATATGTTAATGCACTGAGAAACGCCTAAGAGAGAAATAGCCCAGTTGCCTCCAAAGTGCAGAAGTACCTTTAGTATGACTCAACAGCAGTTGAATATTTTCTCAGGAAACTCAGACTAAATAGGAACTTTTTAATCAGATAAACAGATGCACATACATCATATAGCAAACACATATGCAGAAAGCTTGAGACTGAGCATGAAACGTCGATGCCCTGAAGCAGCACTTCTATTCAGCAATTCACTGAATAAATCCCTAGACAACTTAAAAAGCAAGATTCTTAAAATACGTAAGAATCACAAAATAATTATTTAGATAGGACATAATTGTGTAGATTAAAAAATCCAGAAACATCCATAGAGAAACTACCTAAAAGGAAAAAAAAATTCACAAAGTTGTTGAATCCAATGTCATTTGCAAAAATCAATTGGACTTTCACATGCCAGTAGAAAAAAAAGTTAATACACTGGAAATTAGAAACATTATTGCAAGAAACCAAGATAAATGGAGAAATACAAAGTTATAAATTGTAAGATTCAATGTCTTAAGAGATGTTAATATTTCCCATATTAATCCACAGATTTAACAAAATCTGAATCAAAATAGCAACAAATTTTGCTGTGAAAATTGGTAAAATATTTTTAAAAGGAGTATAGAAGTACAAAGAACCAAGGACAGTTATGATAACCTTGTATATAAAAAAGAACAAATGTGGATTATTCTACTAGATAACTAGAACTAGTATTGAGATATAGAAACTAAAACAGCGTGGTATTAACATAAGGATAAACATTCTGATCAATGGAATAGATTACAAAGTCCAGAAATATCCTACATTAGATTAACAGCAAAGGTGACAATGAAGTATGATGAAGAAAGGAATATTATTTTCAATACATGATAAAAAGCAAAACTGTACACATGCATACATAAATGCAATATATCTTGATGGATTCCAGATCTAAATACAAAAAAAATAAGCAAAAATTTTTTAGAAGAAAAATATAAAAAGGACTTCAACATGCTATAAAGAAAAAAACCGATAAAGTACATTATTCTAAAATTTTTAAATTTTTACTCACCAGAATACATGATTAAGAGAGAAATAGAGTAAAAAGGCAGCTTGTAGAGTGAAGATAATTGTGATACTTTTATTTGATGAAGGAAACACACACACACACACACACACACACATTTTCTGAATACATAAAAGAATGTAAAAACTGCTAAAAATCGGGCCTCCCGTGGTGGCGCAGGCGGTTGAGCAGCACACTGTGAAGTTGTCTGCAGGCTCTGCAGTGCCGATTAGATCCCAGCCGGCCGGAGAGGGTGCCACATGGCACAGCAGACCTCTTCTGTCGTGCCCACTGCTCCCCTCAGCAGTGTATTTCGTCAGTCTGCCTGTTCTGTTTCCCGCTCTGTCTCAGGTGAATCCTCTTACCCTCCCGTGCATCTGGCCTGTACCCCGGTTCTTGTATAAAATAAATACATAAATCTTCAAAAAAAAAAAAAACCTGCTAAAAATCAGAAAGGCCAAAAAAAAAAAAAAAAAAACAATGATTTAAATGGGCAAAAGAATTGAACAAGCACTTCACAAAAGAGGCCAAATTTATTCATCCTGATGAAAATTTCAACTAGCACCAGCATGGCCACAATGCAAAAGATGGTAAATATCAAGGGTTGACAAGGATGTGAAGCAATTCAAATTTTCATACACTGCAGACAAAAATTTAGATTGGCAGATATTTTGCATAACTTTTGGCAATCTTTTTCAAAGTTAAACTTGCACATAATCTGACTGAGCAATCCTACTCTTAGGCATATATCCAACAAAAAAGCATGGACAATAAAAACTATAAGCATACTATAATGTTTATACCTTCCCTGTTAGGAATAGCCCACACTTCCAAACTACCAAAATGTCCATTAATAAAAGAACAAAAAATAAATTATGATATATTTTTTGCAATGAAACACTATGTGATGATGAAGGCAAATCCAGAATTTTACATTGTATGGATTTATTTTATAAAAATAATGTGAAACATTTTTATAATAAGCATGCTATATTTATTCCATTTATCCTTATTCCTTTTATGTAAAACTCAGAAACAGGAAAAATCAGTGCAGCCAGAATTGGGAAAAACGGTTGTCTTCCGGATGGGGAAGCTAGAAATGGGAAGGGAGCAAGACAGGACTTTCTGTGGCATTGGTAATGTTTTCTTTGTGGATTTGGACAGGAGTTACCTGGTGAGCACATACACCTGAGTATTCACTGAGCTGTACATTTACAATTTCTGCACCTTTGTGTATGTGTGTTATACATCATTAAAGTAGTGAGTGATTTATATTTCATTCGAAACCCCAACAAATTTCTTTTCTCATAGAGTCTTTGGCTAAGTTAGTGAAAATAAAAGTTGACTGATTTATGCATTAATTTACAAAAACTTTTTTAAACCACATCTTTAAGGATGAAACCTATTTCTCTTTTTTCTGCCAAAGCAGGATTTTCCATTACCGCCTGCTGCTATTACATTAGAGAGTTGCCATTTCAAACACTACTGGAAGGTTCCATTTCTACTTGCAGCTTATTTAAATTACAAATTTAGACTCTTTTAATTACCAAAAAGCCCCCTTGTGCCCTTTATAGGCATCTGTCAATTCTCACCATTTTTAATGGGGAAAAGTTGTGTCTTAAAGTTTATTTTGCTGGAAAGTGGACATAGGAAGTTGGGATAAGAAGCATTTGTACTCACTCATATCTGGTATTCCCTAGGAGGTTAGGATTGCTGAGTGAGCAAGCTACATAAAACGAAAATCAGTCCTCTGAACAACCTCTTCATGTGCAACCAAAATGGCATAAAGAAACACCAGTTCTCTCTCAGGTGGAACTTCAGGACACAAACAAAGTTTACAGAATCAGGGCTCGCAGAAGTGAGGGTATTCAGGCCACTTCCACCCAAGGGAGGTAGTCTTCACAGAGAAAGGTCAAATGTAGCTGAAAATTTACAATCTTGGTGAAAAATAACTTGATTTCTCTATTCAAACTTAAAATCTACCTTTAACTTACTTTAATTCAGTCATACTTTGTTTATTTTTATCTTTATACTCAACCCAAATGGCATCATTTTCCCTTTTCATACAAACTAAGCTGTTTCAATGATTGTAGTAGCATCATTTTATGACTTTGCCTAATGTGGCCCGAATCTCCTTTAACTAGCCTGCTATTTCGACTCCCTCCTTACAGTGGTGAAAGGAATTCTTAGACACAAACAGATATACTTGGTTCATGTTTATAGGAGCATTATTCACACTATCTTGAAGGGTAGAAGCAAACCAAGTGTCCATCAAAAGCTGAATAGATAAAACATGTTATAAACATATAGCAGAATATTATTCAGTTATAAAAAAGGAAGGAAAATCTGAGTTATGCTACAGCATGGATGAACCTTAAAGATATTAAGATAAGTTAATAGGCCAGTCACCAAAGAGCAATCATATGACTCCCTTTATTGGAGGACTGGAGAGAAGCCAAATTCATAGGCTCAGAAAGTGTAATGGTGGTGGTGAGGGTTTGGGGGAGGAAGGACGGGGAGTTATGTTTAACAGACAAAATTCAGTTAGAGATGAAACAGTCTAGAGGTGGAAGTTGGTGAAGGTCACACAACAATGCGAATGTACTTAATACACACTTAAAATGGACAGGATAGTAAAATTTATGCTATGTGTATTTTATCTAAAAAACATTTTTAATAAAAAATAATTCTTAGGTTTTACTCCCTCAAGAACTCCTGGCTGTTGTTTTTGGTCACTTTTGTTCCTGATTTTCTATTCTATTTGTCCCCAATCTTTCTGTCTCTTCATACACGCCCCTGCATTTGATTTTGGACATTTCAGTACATCCCCAAACACAAAGTGCCAAACATGTTACCTGTGGAATCTAGAAAGGCATCTTTTGTTGTCTAGCAGAAATGTCCCAATTCACAGGTTTAGTTATGTATTATCCCCATAAACAGACAGCTTTGAACCAATTGTTTCTTAGACAATGGGACAGAATACACCGAAACAAAGAACAGTGACACTAATGCTATTGTTAGAGGCACAGGAAGCTACCCAATTATCTGTGCTAGGGTCCAGAGCGAATATGACTTAAAAATTTTTTTTAAAAATTCAATAAAAAATTTAAAAAAGAATTATTTTCTGGCTCTATATGAACATGTAAAAATCATGTCACCATGAAATATCTTATTTAAATATTCAATCCAAATAAAATCAAAAATCAATAACCATGACTCTATTTTCTAAGTTGTCTTCTATTTTTTTCTATTTACAAGTAAATATTGTACCATCCAACTCCTGCCCCAGTATTTGCTTTCTCTCATTCTCATTCTCTCCTTTTAATTCTCTCCTTAGAATAAAATCCAAACCCTTGGGCCTAGAATATAAAGTTTGTGACAATCCTGCCTCAGATTATTTTTCGTAACTTGTCTCTCCTTGTAGGACCATCACACCCAAGATCCTCCATCTGCCCCACACCACCTGCCCTTCAGATCGGTTACGGAGCTTCTGTCATCTCATTACCTCTTTACACATGTCTTATCCTGTGATCAGGATACCTTCCTTCCCATCTACATGTGAAAACTTTCTATCCATCTCTGAGACATCACCTTCTCTGCTGGACACACTGTGCTTCTTTCCCTACTGTGCCCAGTTAGTTCCAGAGACCTCTACATGGTCCTCAGTGATTCTGAGACTCTTTGCATGTTCAAGTACAGTGTCCCATGTGGCCATTGCCTGTATGTATGTGTCAGCTTTTTAGACTAGAAGATTCTCCAGAATGGTGTTATGTCCTCTGTCCCAGCATCTAACATGGTACCTTAGAGCATGCTGTCAGATGCTTATCTGAATAGCCGGGTGAATAGTAAGTGGAAAATGACCAGAAATAAAGACATATACAATCATTATTATGAATTTCATCATTATTAACATATAAATCATTATTATGAATTTCAAAGACAGAACACTGGTATATGTGTGCAGGGGTAGGGACGAAGGTAAAGTTTATTTCAAAGAGAGAGAGCAGGGTTTTATTGTGACGTCAACCCCATTTACAACTTAAAACCACTTACTCTGCTTTGTATCTGCAGAACAGGGCCAGCAAACATTGCCCCCAGGAGTGCCGTGGAATCAATTCACATCACTTAGTTGCTTCAAAGTGTAAAGGTATTACTTTGCATTTACTACATGAAATAAAAATAATGTTGTCCTCTAGCAATTTTTTAAGAGAAAAGAATCCCTTTCTACACAGAAAATTTGTGGTAGGAAAGTAACTAGAATTGTTTCCACTTACAATGCTTTTAAGTTAGATCCCTGGAGCCATTTGGCCTGAGATATAAAGGTGGGAAGAAACTTACTTTTATGCACATGCATGCTCACACACAGTACCCTCTCTTATGTCAACCAGGCAATGACAAGTTACTTGGATGGTTAAGTCGAAATTAGTCCACCAAACAAAATTGGGCACTGTGTTGGAGAGCATTAGGGCTGCTGGGTTTTAAGGTTTGCCTTGGCTTGAATTCATTGTAACACTACCCACCTCTCTTCAGTTGCAGTATTCTAACGAGGTCACCTAGATGCTGTGAAACAGATGTGCATTGAAGGGAAGAGGAAGTAGGTGGTGTCCATTGAAAAGTGATAGCCATGGCAGAGGGGAAAGCTGAACACTATGCAGCATTATTGGGAGGACAGACAGTCCTAGCTCTCCAGGAACTGCAGTCTCATTAAGATCTTCAGCCTACAGTGGCCAGAGAGCCTAGTGGTGATCGCTGAGGTGCTAAGGTCAGACTGCTTGTGACTCTCAGCCCTGCACTTAAGAGCCATGTGCCCTTGGACAAATTGTTTAGTTATTTATCTTCTTATCCATAAAAACTGGAATAATAATAATGCCTACTTCATATGGTTCTTGGGAAGGTTACAGGTGTCGGTCTATGGAAAGACTGTCAAACAGGTCACGACTGTCTTCATGGAGAATGATACCATTACTGATCTAGGGTGGAAACTGACCTGACCTAATATTCTGACAGGGGAGGAGTGATCAGGGCTTCATCAATGGGCTGGAAAACCACTGAGCCAGAGAAGAACCGCACTTCAGTCAAGAAGAGAAACAGCAAAACCACCAAATGCAGTCCCACACCATCTTTGACATTCCTGAAAGTGCACTTTACCCAAGAACACTTGTGCTGTGGCCTGGGAGCTAATGAGGCATCTTTAAAGCAGTTTAACAGAGCTGTTACTCCATGATGCTGGACTTCCATGTTAGGCCTCTAGCTTCCTTCCTTGGCTCTTCTTTCCCTGCATCTTCAAAAACCTTCTAAACTTGCACTTATCACCTCTTTCTAAAAGGATTTATACTAATGAGGATATTGTTACCTGATCATGTCAACCATCTGTTTTGTGATTCACAGTGTATATGTTACAAATACACCTTCTGATGTGACACTGCAATGTCTACTAAACTCGTCACTGATTGGCAAGAACAGAAATCAGCAATTTGAATCCAGAAGTTTTTAGATTTACAAACTTATTTTTAGGAGTTTTTAATAATATGAATAAGGCTCCATGCTACAGTATTGCTGCAGCAGTTTGTCTGTCACTGATAGCAAAAGAAGTTGTGAGCAATTTCAGCATTCGACTTCTATATTTGCCCTTACTCCTACAAACTTTGTGAACAATATTATCTCCACCACATTCAATAAATACAAAAGCAATAAGAGTTTCACAGTGCTATTTAGAAGAGGAATTCCATTTTAATATAGAAGTAAGTGATCTCAACTGCCCAGTCCTGTGCATGTTTCCTGAGTGGAAGCTGGAATCCAAGCAGACACAGTCCCCTGGACTGAGGAGGAACAGAACAAGAGCCCAGGGGCTGCAGCAGAATCTGAAAGGAAAGCCCCTCCTAAAGGAAACCCCAGAAGTCACATGGGATTCTCAGTGGGTCTTTGTCTGAGCAGAGACCTCCACAGGCACAACTGTTACATCTTTCCAGCTCACTGTCTTACTAATGTTTTTGAATATCCAGAAAATAGTACATCTGGAACATTCTTTTATAACCTAGGTAATTTTTCTAAAGTATATTTCTCTGGTTGTTGTTTATAATAGTCTTTGTCATATTTTCTTTTGTTGAAACTTTCTGTTCATGGCTTACTTTCAATATCTGATATTCTAAAATCTATGTCTGTTCAAGAATAAAATGGGATGAGTAGAAAGGGTGATTTGGAGCACAGGCAATAGAGTCTGTCATTTCAAAACACTTCCTCAGCATGTTTGCTGTGCCTTTCTTTGTAGAACGTTTCTGTTCATCTTGCTGGAATTCCTTTCTTATTTCCCTTAACACACTTGAGTAAGCAGATTGCACAGAAAGAAGCTCCCCTAACCTTCATGATGCCAAGTGTGCCCTTCTATTTGGTGACTTACTGTTTAGTCTCACTCTGTAGTGGATATAAAACCTACAGTTGACTATTAAACCTAGCATGGGGCTCAGGGTGCAGGTGAGTGCGGGGTGGGGGCGGGGTTAGAGGTCTTCACCTGTGTAGTCAAAAGTCTATGGATAAATTTGTCTCCCCCCCCAATTTAAAAACTAATAGCCTGCTGCTGACCAAAAGCCTTGCTGATAATACAATTGATTAACATATATTTTGCATGTGGTATGTTATTATACACCATATTCTTACAATAGCATGAGCTAGAGAAAAGGAAATATTATTAAGAAAATCATAGGAGGGGGTTAAAAAAACATAGAGATAATACACTTATAATAGTACAATACTGTTCAAAATCAAAAATTTATGGGAAAAAACCCTTAAAATTCATTGATAAGAAGACAAGCAAAACAATTTTTAAGAAGAAATTCACATATGAAATATAGTTATATGTGGTATAGGGTTAATAAGCACATAGAACAGATCAATATTCATCAAAGAAATAGATATTAAATTTACAATGAAACACCACTGCACACCTATTAAGATGGTAAGATTAATAAATGACTGACAATACCAAGTTTTGGCAAAAATGTGGAAAAACAGAACTTCTCATAAAATTCTGCTGGCACAATCACTTTGGAAAACAGTTTGCTGTGTCCTAAAGTTAAATATATACTTTCTGAATGACCTAGTGATTCCACTTCATATTCACTCAAGAAAAAGAAAAAATACGTTCATAGAAAGACTTACATATTCACAGTAGTGCTATTCATAACGACCCAAACTGGAAACAACCAAAATATCCAACAATAAAAGAATGGTTAAACAATTAATGATACATCCATATAATTAAATACTATTTAAAAATATGAAGGAATGAACTGTTAATACAACAACAACATGGATGAACCATGAAAACATGGTGCTGAGTAAGAGAAGATACAGAATATACCATGGGTCTCTACCCATTAAATTCTAGGGAAGAGAAACCTAACATCATGATAGGTCAGTGATGACTGGAGCCAGGTGAGGAATAAGATTTACTAGGAAACAGTACAGGGCAGTATTTGGGAAGTGATATAAATGTTTTGTTTTTTTGCTGGTAGTTACAAGTATCTATGCTTATGAGTCCAAAACTCACTGGACTGCAAATTAAAAATGCAAGCTTTTTGTTATTTATAAACCAACTCAATAAAAGTTGATTTTAGTTTAGTTTTTTTTTTTTTTTTCTTTCGTGTGTAGAAGAACTAGGGTGTAGACCAGAGGTGCAGGGATTTAAAGGATTCACCAAAGTGGGAAGTAGAACAAGTGGATCTACTAAACACTCTGCTAAGGGGAACAGCTGGCTAGACAGGAGAGGTCTGCTGCACCTATGGGTGAGCTCTCTGGCCAGGAATGGAACATAGGCCTTAGTGGTGATAGCTCTGAGACTTAAATCCTAGGCCACCAGAGATAATCTTATTGATAAGATTAAGTGTGGCAGATATCTCTTGGTAGCTTTGATTTGCATTTCCTTGATGATTTGTGACCTCGAGCACCTTTTCATACACCTGATGGCCATTAATGGAACATCCTTTTTGGAGAAATTTCTGATCAAGTCCCCACACCTGTTAGGATGGCTATTATGACAAAAGAAACAAAAGACAACAGGTGTTGCCAAAGACATGCAGAAATCAGAATCCTTGCTCACTGTTGGTGGGAATGTAAAATCATGCAGCTGCTCTGTAAAACAAAATACAGGCTCTACAAATAAAAGAAACAAGAACCACCATTTAGCTTAGAAATCCCACCTCTGTGTATAGGTCCAAAAGAACTGAAATCAAGATCTCAACCAAGTTTCTGCACTCCCACGTTCATTGCAGCACTCTTCATAACAGCCACGATCTGGAAACAACCAAACAGCCATTGACAAGTAAATGGATTTAAAAAAAAAAACAAAAAACAAAAAACATTGCATATACATACAATTCAGTACCAGACTAAAAAACAACAAGGAAATCTTACCACTTCAGACAACATGGATGCATGGATAAACCTGCAGAACTTTATGCTAAGTAAAGTAAGCCAGTCTCAGAAGGACAAATACTGTATGTATATGAGGCGTGTATAATAGCCAAGTTCAAACAAGTAGAGAACAGACTGGTGATTGTCAGCAACTGGGGGAGAGGAAATGAGTTATACTTCCATGCTTATAAAGTTTCAGTTATGCAAGAGGAATAAGTGCTGGAGATCTGCTCTACAATACTGTGATTACAGTTAACAATTCTGTGTCCTGCACTAAAATTTTGTTAAGAGGGTAGATCTCATGCTAAGTGTTCTTACCATGAAAAAAAAAAAAAAAGTAGTGGCCACAGGAACTTTTATTTTTATATTTTTAAAAGATTTATTTATTTATGCATACAAGCTGGGGTACAGGCCAAAGTGTGGCGGGTGAGAGGATTCACCAGAGACAGAGTGGGGAACAGAACAGGCAGATTGGCCAAAATACACTGCTGAGGCAAGCAGCGGACAAGACAGGAGAAGTCTGTTTCCCATGTGGGTTGCTCCCTGGCCAGCCCGGGATCAAACTTGTGCCACAGTGGCTGCGTATTGCTTCATAATACGGTGCTTAATCCCCTGTGCCACCAGGGAGGTCCAACAGGAACTTTAAGATGGAAGTGATGGATATGTTTATAACTTTGATTGTGATGATAACAGCAGAAGTATACATATATGTCTGAGTCCATCAAATGACATTTATTAAACAGGCAAATCGATTTTTTTGTTTATCAACTCTACCTCAATAATGCTATTAAAAGATCAAGTGCAGGGGCCTCCCTGGTGGCGTAAGGGGTTAAGCACCACACTATGAAGCAATCTGTAGCCTCTGCAGCATGAGTTCAATCCCCGGCCAGCCAGGAAGCAACCCACATGGCACAGCAGACCTCTCCTGTCTCACCCACTGCTCCGCTCAGCAGTGTATTTCAGGCAGTCTGCCTGTTCTGTTCCCCACTCTGTCTCTGGTGAATCCTCTCAAACCACCCCCCACATCTCTGGCTATACCCCAGCTCTTGTATGCACAAATAAATCTTTAAAAATAGATAAATAAATACAAGATCAAGTGCAGGACATGGATCAGCACATTGCTGTTGGGAGTACACATTTTACAACTGTGTTGAAAATAATTTGAAATTATCTTATACATTTGAAAATCTGTATATCCCATTACAAAATTGCACTTCAGGATATATACCCTAAATAAATCTGTCCTAAAATTATTAAGGGGGAGTCTAAACCATGAAAAGTCCAGAAAAATCTGAAGAAAATAAGAGGAATTTCCTTTACCAGATATCAAGATTTACTGTAATGAGATATATAAACTAAATGTGTAATATTTGGGTGGAAATAAATCAAATTACAGGATAGAGAATTTAGAAACAGATGTCTGTATATATGGCATAGAATATGATGGTTGTAATTAGTAGTTACTGGAGAAATAATAATATTAATACATGCACATGTATGTTCCTGTGCATGTGAATGATACATTTATAATAAACTTATTATGTGCCAGGCACAATTATAAGCACTTTTATATATTAAGAAATAGTCCTGGGCCTCCCCTGTGGTGCAGCGGTTGAGTGCTGGGTTGCGAAGCTGCCCGCAGCCTCTGCAGCGCCAGTTCAATCCCCAGCTGCTCCCCGGTCACCTGAGGAGGGTCCCGCATGGCGGCAGACCTCTCCTGCCGCCTGCTGCTCCCCTCAGCAGTGTACTTCGGTCCTTCTGCCTGCTCTGCTCCCCGCTCTGGCTCTGGTGAATTCTCTCACCCTCCCGCGCTTCTGACTGTACCCAGTGCATGTATAAACAAAACAAACAAACAAATAAAATAAATAAATAAAAACATGCCTCTATAAAAAAAAAATAAAATAAAATAAAAAAAAAGAAATAGTCCTTATAACAGGCCTAAGAGAGCAGGCACTAAAAAATAATAGTGACATCAGCTAACCTAATTTAGATACTCATGGTAATTTACTAAATTATTTAAGAACAATGTTGAACATTTGTGGCTCATGTGAAAATTATAATTCCCTCACAAGAGAAAAAAAAGACGTAAATAAGTCTTTAAAACATCTTTTATCCCCCATTAAAAACACTGTTTCCAATGAATATACACACAATTTAAGAATTAGTAGACTTCTGTTAGGAGCTTTAACTTATATGATTGTATTGAAAAATAGGTGAGCAAATGGGAGAGAAAGTAAGGCAGTTAGCTGTCTCTAGGGGGTGGGACAGGTTTCTTATCTCTGTGGCTGTCTGTTTTTCATTTTGTAAGGTGTGGTCACATGGCACAGTCTATTCTCTGGATTTAAATGGAAGGTGGACACTATTCTTGTTTTCTTATTTTTTTTAAGATTTATTTATTTTTTATACAAGCACTGGGGTACAGGCCAGAGGCACGGGAAGGTGAGAGAATTCACTAGAGGCAGAGCAGGGAGCAGACCAGGCAGAAGCACTGAAATACACAGCTGAGGGGAGCAGCAGGAGAGGCAGGAGAGGTCTGGTGCGCCATGTGGGAATCTCCCTGGCTGGCCGGGAATCGAACGGGTGCTGCAGAGGCTGCGGACAGCTTCACAGCACTGCGCTCAACCCGCTACGCCACTGGGGAGGCCCGCTATTCTTATTTTCTACATGTCCCTCCACTCTCTCAAGTCCCCCCCCCCACACACACACCTTTCTTATTAGTGTCAGATGAGAATAATTACCCATATTTTGAATCAGGCTTTGTGGGAAGAGGAACTAGTGGGAGAAGAAGAACAGTGGGTACAGAGCAAATGAGGCGGGTCTCCCCTGTACATAAGCCTAATAAAGTGACGATTCCTCTCCCTTCTCTTCTTGCGTGTGCTGGGGCTGTGGGTTTAGGAGAATGTGAAGACATGAGTTCAGATTTCTAATCATCCAGAGATCATGTCAGCCAGCAAAACAACACACTCCTGCCCTGGCCTCCTCGCCCGAAAGTTGACCCTGCCTCGGTGGGACCACCCTCCTTCTAGCATAAAACCAAATCCTTCTATTTGCTCATCCATGACTGCTCCCACACACTTAGGAGGACAAATGTGTTTAATTACCAGATTTATTTTGTAATCCAGAGGGCTACCACCCTACAGAGACTCCTGCTGAGGTCACAATGTTCATTTGCCTCTGAGAAGCCTGCTGTGATTTTAGTCCATATTGCCTCAGAAGTGAAGAGTTCAAGCTTTGCACAGCTTATAGACTGTCTGCCACTAACAGGATGCTTCCAGAACCATAAACAATAACTAAAAAAAATTCTTCCAATCTTGAAATACATACTATATACTCCACCCATTCTGCCTTCTTTGCCTCCTGATTTTCTTTCCGTTTTTCTTGGCAGTTGTCAGTGTTGGGTAAATATGCCTTTTACAGAGTTGCCAGTCTGTCAGGTCCCAAGGAGAGGAAGGAAAATGGCAAGATAATCAATTTAGGATTGTGTCTGGCAGAAGGTGTGTTCCAGTCTGTGTGGCAACAGGTTAAAACAAGATAAAACCTAACAGAGGAGTAAGGATGCCACAGTCAGAAACCAAAGTCCAAAACATAATGAAATCCATGTCCTAAATGTCAGTGTCATTAAAACCAAGAGCAGGGGGTGACAGTAGAAGGAAAGGGCCAGAGAGGAACAGCTGCAACAGTAGCATTGGGTCTTTTAAAAACTACTTAAAAAGCAAGAAAACAGTTTTCAAAATGAAGTTGGTCCCCAAAAGTAGAGTGCTTTTAGGGCTGTGCTGTGCCATGTTATGGAGGCAGGGAGCAGCACCTCTCCCCCAGATGGCCAGTGGCTCCAGGTAAGCTCCCCATCTTGTATATCACTCTGTAGCACCACAACATAAGCTTTAAAGAAAAATCAAGGTTATTAGCTATCATTTCAAGTAGTTTTGCAGAATTAATATTTTCCAAGAACTCCTTGTGTTTTAAAATTATTCCAGTATTCTAGGGCACACTATCCAGTCATTTTATGGGGGTGGGGAGACATATATCACATTAATGCAGAAGCAGAATTCAACATGCACATCAGGAGAACAGAGTCTTATAGGGAAGAAAATGAACATTTACTTGGATATTATGTTTTAGATTTTAAACAAAAGAGTGAACCTTTGAAATGAAAAACTAAAGGAACCATTTTCTTAAACAAAGGCACTGATAATGAATCATACATATCAAAGATTTGTATAAAATGATAAATTACATCAAAATGGTACCAGGAGAATATAATAAACTTTCAATCTCTGGTAGTGAATGAAACAGGGATCCATTTAACAGAAAACCTTTCCTTGAAAGAACAGAAATATATTTTCTGAGCATTTGAGCCCTGTAAGAATATGGCACTGCGGTCCTCTCATAAAAGGCAAAGGCATTGTTTTCTCTGTGAACTCTTCAGGATAACAAAGTAGACTATTATGTCTAACAATTTTGGTTGAAAATGAGAACCATTTTATTCTTTGTACTTTCATAAAGTGGTAGGTTTTGTTTGCTGAAGCCACTAATGACAGGCCTTCATTGCCAAGAGCAAAACAACAACAGTAACAGAAACTGCAGATGCACAAATGCAAATCCTCAGTGGCGCAGTTAACATTGAGAAATCCTCAAGGTGCTTGCTGAGTACCTTATCATTCCTGACTATTTATTCAGCTTATACCCCAACTTCATCCCTCACCAGATGTCAATTATGCAGTCACTTTAATAAACACATATTTACTGAGTGAACAAACAATAGCAGAATGTAAGAATGTTAAATAAAAAAAAATAAAATTGAAGACTTGAAGGTATGGAAACTAAGGCAAAAATTTCCAGGGGAAGAAACTTTACATTTTGATCTTTACAGTTAACTATCAAAGAGGTCTAAGGATGTCACCTATGAGAAGGTTAGAGGGAGTCCCTCTGTTGAAGAAACAGGAGAATCCTTAGCAGGCAGCATTGACCAATGATGAGTTACTGCTCCAGAGGCCAAGAATGACCAAAATCAAATGAGATGAGTTCATGTTGCCCACATATTATGAAGAGATGCCAGAGAATGAGCAAAAGCTCCTGTATTTTGAAGGCAAGAAGGATGGACCTGTCAGAACTCTCATGGCAAGGATGCTTTAGAACTGCATGGAAGAAACGAGACACCATGGACAGATGGGGACTTACTGGAAAAGCTTAGTCCAGGGACATTGAACTTCTGGTGATATTAAAGTGAGCCTTTTGAGGTCATCAGAATATTGTTACCTTACTTTTCCAAATCCATATACACTTTGATCCAGGGACTTTAACTTGATATTTGGGCAGATAAGAGAATTTATTAATAAAATTACTATAAAATCTTTGATTTGAGTAATTCAAATCCCAAAAAACTGAAGAGGAAGGAACATGTCATACCACATTTTAAGAGGCCAATACTACCCTGATTCGAAAAACCACCAAGCACTTCACACAAAAAAGAAAACAGACCAATATCTCTGAAGAACACAGAGACAAACTTCTCAACGAAATGTTATCAAATTGAATTAGACAATTTGCTTACATTAAAAGAATCATACAACATGACTAAATGGGATTTATTCCAGAGATGCAAGGATAGTTCAACAGAAGCAAATCAAAAAACATGATAAGCCACATCAAAGAAAAGAAGGATAAAAATCCCATGATATCAATAGATACAAAAAAAGTATCTGATGAGACTCTCCGACCCGCAGAGAGGAGGAAAACAACAAACTAAAACGACCCACAAGAACAAACGACGCAGCAAGCAGCAAGCGGGACTGTGAGTGTGCAGCCACCACACCCCGTGAATGGGAGCTGAGGCGAACCCTGCAGTATTCGCCGCGGTGGTGAGCGAAGGCTCCGGGCGCCATTAGAGAAGAACAAAGACCCCGGGAGATGCGCACACAGCCCGGGCTGCCGGTAAGCTTGTGCGGGAAAGCGGCGCGCTTGGCACGCTTGAAAAGCAAGTGCAGACCTGGATCGCGGCTGCCCAGGTACCCATGCCTGCGACCTAGGCTTGCGGGGAGACGCACGGAGGTCCTCACTGAGGTGAAGGTCCCTCCCTGAGTGAGCAGGAACCAGGCGCCCAGGCACGAGCGGTGCAAAAGGCGCCATTCCTGCGCCACTGAACTGGGCTACAGCCCGCGTCCTGGAACTGAGGGCTTTGAACTGAGACCCAGGGCACGAAAATTCGGGGCGTGGGTTCTCCACGACGGTGGGGCACAAGGCAGACACAGCACCCCAAAGCTGTTGAGGTGTACCCTACCATTCCCGCTCTGTTCCCTGTCCCACGGGGTGGGGTGAGGCGAAAAACAGCCCCCCAAGGACAATAGGAGATATCTCTGGCGCCACCTAGCGACCAGAAAAAAAAGTCACTAACACCGATAGAACAGGAAATTTCTTAAGACTGCTTGAAAAGGGCAGAAGGCTTCTGGAGGACCCAGTGGCCAGCTGGGAAGTTAGCCACACCAGGCCCCTTCCGACCAGCAGTCTGAGCCCACAGAGGGAGCAGGTACCCACGTCCGGGGCAGACGGGGTGCGCAGAAGAGTGTGCCTGAAACCGGAGGCGCAGGGACTGCATCCCGCTTCGCCATTTTAGAACAGGGACATTTCTTCAGTAAAAACTGCCTAAAACCAGCAGAAAGCTCCCCAGAAGACAGAGATGGCTCCTGGAAGAGCCAGAGGGGAGCGGAGAAGTTCACCCAAGATGCCAGTCAGTCCGAGCAACACAGTGTCCCAACGCATACGACAAATTAGAAAACAGACAGTAGGGAGTAGAAGAACCACACACAACCTAACAACTCCTCAGGAAAGAAGCACACCACAAAAAGAAAACCACTCCCCAGATTGCAATGACAGCAACTTGGAAGAACTTCTGAGCCTTCCAGAAAGAGAATTTAAAATTGCCATGATTAAAAAAGTGATAGATCAGAAGAAGGAAATTGAGTCCCTAAAGAGGGAAGTAAAAGAAATGCAGGAGATCAAAGAATTAATGGAGGAACTAAAGAACTCTGGGAAAGCAATGAAAGCAGAATAGATGAAATGGAAGAACGAATAAGTAATCTTGAAGACACAGAAATAAAAAGAACCAAAACAGAAAAGGAAAGAGAAGTACGAAGGAAAAAGAATGAAGAAAGACTTCGGGAACTATCTGACTCCATGAGGAAAGGAAATATAAGAGTTATAGGAATTCCAGAAGGAGAGGAGAGAGATGTAGGAACAGAGAAAATATTCCAGGAGATAATTGAAGAGAACTTCCCAAATGTGAAGAAGGAGCTGAAAATTGATATACAAGAAGCAAGAAGAACACCAAACTTCCATGACGAAAGGAAAAACACAGCAAGACACATAATAGTAAAGCTCCCAAGAATCCAGGACAAGGAAATAATAATGAAGCTGACAAGAGGGAAGAAACAGATAACATTCAAAGGAAAACCAATCAGGCTGACATCAGACTTCTCTGAAGAAACACTACGGGCAAGGAGAGAGTGGAGGGACATAGTCAACAGACTCCAAGAAAACAGATGCCAACCAAGAATACTCTATCCCGCAAAGCTCTCTTTCCTCCATGAAGAAAGAATATGGGACCTTCCCAGACAAAGAGAAACTCCGGAATTTCATTGCGACTAAACCCCCACTCCAAAAAATACTACAAGGAATCCTAAAGCCAGAACCTCAGAGGGACGAATAACAATGAAAGAAGACCAAAAAAAAAAAAAGTTATTAAAAGAATAAATAATTAAAATCAAAGGAAAGACAAACATAATGGCAAATACAGATGCTAACATATCAATATTAACTCTAAATGTAAATGGACTAAACTCTTCAATAAAAAGACACAGAGTTGCAGCCTGGATTAAGAAACAAAACCCAACCTTTTGCTGTCTCCAGGAAACACATTTAGCTACAAAAGATAAAAATAGGCTCAAAGTCAAAGGATGGAAAACAATCCTACAAGCAAATGGGCCAAAAAAGAAAGCAGGAACAGCTATACTTATATCAGATAAAACAGACTTCAAACTCAAAAAAAATAAAAAGAGACCCCAATGGTCACTACATTATGATTAAGGGGACAATACTTCAAGAAGAAATAACACTCATTAACATATACTCACCAAACGAAAGAGCACCAAAATATATCAGACAACTGTTGTCCTCTCTGAAAACAGACATCAGAGAAAACACATACGTAGTGGGAGACTTCAACACACCACTATCAACAATGGATAGATCAACAAGACAAAAAATAAGTAAAGAAACTAAAGCTCTAAATAAGGACCTAGAGCATTTGGGCTTAACAGACATCTATAGAACACTAAACCCAAAAAAAACGTAGTACACATTTTTCTCAAGCGCACACGGATCATTCTCCAGGATCGATCACATACTGGGGCACAAGACAAACATCAACAGATACACCAAGATTGAAATCATACCAACCATCTTTTCTGACCACGAAGGCATCAAACTAGAAATAAATCATAAAAAGAAGGCAAGGAAACTATCCTACCTCATGGAGATTAAAAGCCACACTACTGGAAGACCACTGGACTAACGAGGAGATCAAAGAAGAAATTAAAAAATTCTTTGAATTGAATGACAAGGAGGACTCCAATATCCTAAATGTATGGGATGCAGCAAAAGCAGTAATAAGAGGAAAATATATAGCAATAGAAGCTCACATCAAGAAACAAGAACTCAAAGAAACAACCTAATCTCGAAGCTCAAAGATCTAGAAAAAGAACAACCAAAAAAACCCCAAAACCAGTAGAAGAAAAGAAATAATAAAAACCAAAGCAGAAAAAAAATGAAATTGAAACTAAAAAAACAATCCAAAAGATCAATGAAACCAAGAGCTGGTTCTTTGAAAAAATCAATAAAATAGACACAACCCCTAGCCAGGCTCACAAAGGAAAAAAAGGGAGAAAGCACAAATACACAGGATCATAAATGAAAGAGGAGAAATCACAACGGACACAGCAAAAATCAAAAGAATAATCAGTAACTACTATGAACACTTATATGGAAACAAGTTCAACAATCTAGAGGAGATGGACAAATTCCTACAACTCTACAATCACCCAAAGCTAGATAAAGAAGAAATAGAACACCTAAACAGACCAATTACAAGCAGCGAAATTGAAATGGTAATCAAAAACCTCCCCAAAAACAAAAGCCCAGGACCTGATGGATTTACAAATGAATTCTACCAAACATTCAGAGACGAATTAGTGCCTATCCTTCACAAACTCTTCCAAAAAATTGAGAAGGAAGGGACAATACCAACACGTTCTATGAAGCCAATATTACACTAATACCAAAACCGAATAAGGACAACACAAAAAAGGAAAACTATAGGCCAATCTCCCTAATGAACACTGATGCAAAAATCCTCATAAAATTTTAGCTATCAGAATCCAACAATGTATCCATAAGATAATTCACCACGACCAAGTAGGATTCATTCCAGGGGCACAAGGATGGTTTAACATCCGAAAATCAATCAACGTTATCCAACACATCAACAAAAAGAAATATAAAAACCATATGATAATATCAATAGATGCTGAGAAAGCTTTCGACAAAGTGCAACACCCATTCATGATAAAAGCCCTTGAAATTCTTGGGATACAAGGAACATCCTCAACATCATAAAGGCCATCTATGACAAGCCAACAGCCAGTATCATTCTCAATGGTGAAAAGCTGAAAGCAATTCCATTAAGATCTGGAACAAGACAAGGATGTCCACTCTCACCACTGCTTTTCAATATAACTGGAAGTCCTAGCCAGAGCAATAAGACAAGAGAAAGACATCCAAGGAATCCAAATAGGAAAAGAAGAAGTCAAACTATTTGCAGATGATATGATAATATACATAGAGAACCCCAAAATCTCCACAGAAATACTAATTCAACTCATCAATCAATTCAGTAAAGTGGCAGGATACAAAATCAACACACAAAAGTCAGTAGCCTTCCTATACACAAACAAAAATCTGAAGAAGAAGAAATCAAAAAACCATCCATTTTATTATCGAAACAAAAAAATCAAATATTTGGGAATAAATCTAACAAAAGAGGTAAAGGACCTATACAAAGAAAACTATAAAACACTTTTAAAAGAAATAGAAGAAGACACAGAAATGGAAAGACATCCCTGCTCATGGATTGGAAGAATAACATTATTAAAATGGCCATCCTACCCAAAAGCAATATACAGATTCAATGCTATTCCAATCAAAATCTCAATGGCATTCTTCAAAGAAATAGAACAATTATTGATGAAATTCATATGGAATCACCAAAAACCCCGAATAGCCAAAGCTCTACTGAAAAAAAAAGAAGGAAATGGAGGCATCACACTCCCAGACTTCAAACTATACTACAAAGCCATAAAATCAAAACTGCATGGTATTGGAACAAGAACAGACATACAGACAAATGGAATCGAATAGAAAAATCCAGAAATAAACCCACAGATTTATGGTCAACTAATCTTTGACAAAGGAGCAAAGACTATGCATTGGAGCAAGAAAGTTTGTTCAATAAATGGTGCTGGGAAAACTGGGTCGCTACATGCAAAAGAATGAAGCTTGACCACTACCTCCACCAACACAAAAATCAACTCAAAATGGATTAAAGAACAAGACATAAGACCTGAAACCATAAAATACATAGAAGGAAATATAGGCGAAACACTACGGGATTTGCACATCAAAGACATCTTTACAGACACATCACCCAAAGCAGCGATAGTGCAGGCGAAGATAAACAGCTGGGACTACATCAAATTAAAGAGCTTCTGCACAGCAAAAGAGACAAATAACAAAAACAAAGAGAAACCCCACCAACTGGGAGAATATTTTTGCACCAACACTAATGATAAAGGACTGATCACAAAAAATCTGCAAAGAGCTGATGAGACTCAGCAACAACAAAGAAAATAATCCAGTCAAAAATGGGCAGAAGAGCTAAAAAAGAAACTTCTCTGAAGAGGAAATGCAAATGGCCACGACATATGAAAAAATGTTCAACATCACTTGTTCAGGGAAATGCAAATCAAAACTACCATGAGATACCATCTCACACCAGTGAGAATGGCACATATTAAAAAAACTAGCAACAACAAATGTTGGTGAGGGTTGTGGAGAAAAGGAACTCTTCTGCACTGTTGGTGGTGGAGTGCAAACTGGTCCAACCACTATGGAGAGCGTGTGGAGATTTCTGGACCTACTAAACATAGAGCTTCATATGATCCAGCAATTCCACTCCTGGGTATTTACCCAAAGGAAAACAGAAACATCAATTCCAAAGAGCACCTGCACCCCTATGTTTATAGCAGCACTGTTTACACAAAGCTAAGCTTGGAAACAACCCAAATGCCCAAAAATAGATGACTGGATCAGGAAATTGGTGGTACATATATACCATGGATATTACTCAGCATTCAAAAAAGATAAACACATGCAGTTTGAAGCGAAATGGATGGGCGCTGGAAGGGATCATGCTCAGCGAAATAAGCCAAAAAGAAAAAGAAAAATACCGGATGGTCTCACTCATAGCAGGAATCTAGAAAACTTAAAATAAGGGACCAGGAAAATAATATAAGAAAGTGAAAATCAAAATCAACAAAAACTATTAACCAGAGACACTTCTGGGGGGTGGGGGGAAGGAGGGGAAGGATTGGGGTCAGAATGGGGGGGTTTGCAATGTATGGGGGAATATAAAAATAAAATTTATTATAAAAAAAATAAAATAAAAAAAAAG
>NW_023601653.1:54980631-54998526 GCF_014898055.3 Talpa occidentalis
GGGGTGAGAGGACTCACTAGAGACAGAGCGGGGAACAGAACAGGCAGATTGACTGAAATATACTGCTGAGGGAACAGCGGGCGAGACAGGAGAGGTCTGCTGCAACCATGTGGGTAGCTCCCTGGCCGGGGATCAACTCATGCTACAGTGGCTGCGGATTACTTCATAGGTTGCATCTTAACCCTTGGCGCCACCTGGGAGGCCCCTTTCCTTCACTTTTAAAAGAAAACATTTAAATAACTGATTTAAAAGTGGCAAAGGACTTAAATAACATTTCTCTAAAAAGGATATACAACAGCCAACAAAATAAGAAAATACACTCAACATCGTATGCATTTCAAAACCACAATGAGCTACACCTTTGTACCATTAGGATGGAACTATTAAACATGACAGAAAATTAGTATTGGCAAGGTATGGTGAGATTAACCATTGTGCATTGTTGGTAGCCTGTGAAATAATACAGTCACTACAGAAAACTGCATGGCAGGTCCTTAAAAAAAATTAAAATAGCACTAACATGACCCAGCAATCCCACTTTGACCGTATCCCAAAGAACTAAAAACAGGGTCTCAAAGAAACATTTTCACACCATGGATATAGCAGCACTATGCATCATTTGGTCTTAAAAAGACCTGTCACATGACATAACATAGATAAATTTGAGGACATTATGCTAAGTAAAATAAATAAACAAAAAAGACAAATATGATATTTCATATCTGTGAGATACCTAAAGTAGCTAAATTCAGAGAAACAGAAAGTGTAATAGTGGTTAACATGTTAAGGAGAGGGGAGAAATGTGTCTTTAATAGTGTCTGCTTCACAAGATGCAAAATTTCTTAAGATCTTTTTCACAATGTAATAAACTTAACACTGTTGAACTGTACACTTTTAAAGTGACTGTTGTTAAACTTTGTTGCATTTCAACAATTTTGAAAAATAAAAATAAAATGCAATTTATTTTTTTATTTTTTTAAAAGATTTTTTATTTGTTTGTTTGTTTGTTTATACATACAAGCACTGGGTACAGTCAGAAGCGCCAGAGGGTGAGAGAATTCACCAGAGCCAGAGGAGAGCAGAGCAGGCAGAAGGACCGAAGTACACTGCTGACGGGAGCAGCGGGCGGCAGGAGAGGTCTGCGCGCCATGCGGGACCCTCTTCTGGTGGCCGGAGCAGCCGGGATCGAACCGGCACTGCAGAGCCGCGGGCAGCTTCGCAACCCAGCGCTCAACCGCTGGGCCACCAGGAGGCCCAAATAAATGCAATTTAAAAATATTTACTTTCTCTCTTTGCAGATGCTCCCTGATCTTTGTTGTTTGTGTGTAATTGTTCTAATCATTATTCATGATACAATTAGTAATTAATCAAGTCAAAATTCATATGAGCCTACCCCTGCACAACTTCAAATCTGTTTGCATTTTTTTTATTCAGAACTTTTCTTTGTAATGCAGTTGATTTTGTTTTTCTATAGACAATGTAAACAAAAAAGACTATGATTAGGAGAAAGTCAGAGAACCCTTAATGGATCTGTATTTTTATATTTTTACTTAAGTAGAATGTTAACATAGGAAACTGTCATTCTGCTTTTCATAAGATTAGGAGAACTCTGTGAGACAGGCAACAAATAGGGAGCAAACCCCACATTTACCAATGGACAGAAAACCAGACAGAAAATAAACAAGGAAATAATAGCCTTTAGCCAAGAATTAGACCACATGGGTTAAACAGACATTCCAAGGGTACTGCACCCACCAAAAATGAATACACCTTCCTCTCAAGTACACGTGAGTCATTCTCCAGGAAAGAAAAGATAAATTATTTACGTATCCATAAATTCATGAGGACTAGAATCATATCCAGTATCTTCTCTAATCACAATGGTATCAAACTAGAAATCAGCCATAAAAAAAAAAACGGGGAAAAAATTTCTAAAATTGGAGGTTGACTACTGAGTGAATACTGGTTAATGAGGAAGTCAAAAAATAATAAAAAATACTTTAAAACAGATGAAAAGAGGACACAATCTACCTGGACCTATAGGATACGCAATAGCAGTACTAAAAGGAAGTATAAAGCAACACAGGCTCATATTAAGTAACAAGAGCTCACAAAAAAATTGTACTTCACTCTCACCTTGATACTAGCAAAAGAAAACAACAACAAAAAAGTCAGTAAATACAATCACCCAAGGCTAGATAAAGAAGAAATAGAACACTTAAACAGACCAATTACATGCAGCAAAATTGAAATGGTAATCAAAAATCTCCCCAAAAACAAAAGCCCAGGACCTGATGGATTTACAAATGAATTCTACCAAAACATTCAAAGATGAATTAGTGCCTATCCTCACAAAACTCTTCCAAAAATTGAGAAGGAAGGGATAATACCAAACACATTCTATGAAGCCAACAGTACACTAATACCAAAAACTGAACAAGGACAACACAAAAAAAGAAACTACAGGCCAATCTCTCTAATGAACACAGATGCAAAATCCTCAATAAATTTTAGCTATCAGAATCCAACAATGTATCCATAAGATAATTCACCATGACCAAGTAGTATTCATTCCAGGACACAAGGATGTTCACATCCAAAAATCAATCAAAGTCATCCAACACATCAACAAAAAAGAAATATAAAAACCATATGATAATATCAATAGATGCTGAGAAAGCTTTCGACAAAGCACAACACCCATTCATGATAAAAACCCTTGAAATTCTTGGGATACAAGGAACATACCTCAACATCATAAAGTCCATATATGACAAGCCAACAGCCAGTATCATTCTCAATGGAGAAAAGCTGAAAGCATTTCCATTAAGATCTGGAATAAGACAAGGATGTCCACTCTCACCACAGCTTTTCAATATAATACTGGAAGTCCTAGCCAAAGCAATAAGACAAGAGAAAGACATACAAGGAATCCAAATAGGAAAAGAAGAAGTTAAACTATCACTATTTGCAGATGATATGATAATATACATAGAGAAACCCAAAAACTCCACAGAAACCTAATTCAACTAATCAATCAGTTTTGTAAAGTGCAGGGATACAAAATCAACACGCAAAAATCAGTAGCCTTCCTATATACAAACAATAAATCTGAAGAAGAAAAATTAAAAAAAACCATCCCTTTTATTATCGAAACAAAAAAAAATCAAATACTTGGGAATAAATCTAACAAAAAGGAAAAGACCTATACAAAGAAAACTACAAAACACTGTAAAAGAAATAGAAGAAGACACAAGAAATGGAAAGACATCCCCTGCTCATGAATTGGAAGAATTAACATCATCAAAATGGCCATCCTACCAAAAGCAATATACAGATACAATGCTATCAATAAAAAATTCAATGACATTCTTCTAAGAAATTAAACAATTATTGATGAAATTCATATGGAAGCACCACTGAATAGCCAAAGCTCTTCTGAAAAAAAAGAAGGGAATGGAGGCATCACACTCCCAGACTTCAAACTATACTCCAAAGCCATAATCATCAAAACTGCATGGTATTGGAACAAGAACAGACACACAGACCAATGGAATCAAATAGAAAATCCAGAAATAACCCACAGATTATCAGGTCAACTAATATTGACAAAGGAGCAAAATTATGCACTGGAGCAAAGAAGTTTGTTCAATAAATGGAGCTGGGGGAAAAACTGGGTCACTACATGCAAAAGAATGAAGCTTGACCACTACCTCACACCATGCACAAAAAACAACTCAAAATGTATTAAAGAACTAGACATAAGACCTGAAACCATAACATACATAGAGAAAATATAGGCCGAAACACACACATGACATGCACTTCAAAGACATCTTTACAGACACATCACCAAAGCAGTGATATATGAAGGCAAAGATCAACAGCTGGGACTAACATCAAATTAAGCTTTCTGCACAGCAAAAGAGACAATAACCAAAAAACAAGAAGAGAACACCCACCGTCTGGGAGAAAATTTTGCACACAACACTAACGATAAAGGACTGATCACAAAAAATCTACAAAAACTGACGAGACTCAACAAAAAACAAAGAAAATAATCCAGTCAAAAAATGGCAGAAGAGCTAAAAAAAATTTCTCTGAAGAAGAAATGCAAATGGCCAGCAGGCATATAATGAAAAGTGTACCACACATCACTTGTAATCAGGGAAATGCAAATCAAAACTACAATGAGATACCATCTCACACCAGTGAGAATGGCACATATTAAAAAAACTAGCAACAACAAATGTTGGCGAGGAGTAGAAGAGGATGTAAGAAAAAGGAACTCTCCTGCACAGGTGCTGGTGGGAGTGCAAACTGGTCCAACCACTATGGAGAGCTGTGTGTGAGATTTCTTGACCTACTAAAGATAGAGCTGCCATATGATGCAGCAATTCCACTCCCAGGTATTTATCCAATGACACAGAAACAGTAATTCCAAAGGGCACCCATGCCCCCTATGTTTATAGTAGTACACTATTACAATAGCTAAGCTATGGAAGCAACCCAAATGCCCAAAAATAGATGACTGGATCAAGAAGATGTGGCACATATACACAATGGAATATTACTCAGCAATCAAAAAAGATAAACACATGCAGTTTGCAGCAACATGGATGGAGCTAGAAGGGATCATGCTCAGTGAAATAAGTCAGAAAGAAAAAGAAAAATACCGGATGGTCTCCTCATAGCAGTAATTTAGAAAACCTAAATAAGGGGCCAGGTAAAAGACTAATCAATACAAAGTAAAATCAAAATCAACAAGCAACTATAAACCAGAGACACACTACGGGGGTGGGGGAGGAGGGACGGGAAAGGAAGGTCTAGAGTCAAAATAAAGGGGGAGGTGCAACTGTATTGGGAATATAACCAAAATGAAAATGCATACATTGTGCAAAGATGAAAAAAGATGTAAGAATTATATAAAATAAAAGATTTAAATAAAAATAAAAAAAAGTCAGTAAAATGAAGGAAATAATTAGAGCAGAAATTAATGAAATTGGAAAAAAAAAACAAAATAGACAAACCACAAACTAGAATAAGGGGGGAGAAAAATTGAATAAACAATCAGAAATTCAGGAGAAATTACAACAAACACCTCAGAAATTCCTCTGACTCTCTAAGAGATTACTATGAATATCTGTATGCCAAAAATTGAGTAAACTAGAGGAACAAATTAGAAATACATAACCCTCTAAAACGGAATAAGAAAGAAATAGAAAACCTGAACAGATCAATCACAAGCAAGAAAATTGAAACAATAATCAAAAGTCTTCCAAAAACAAAAAATCCAGAACAAAATGCTCTTAGTAGTAGTTCTATCAAACCTTCAAGAGTAACTTATACCTATCCTTCTCAAGCACTTTCAATAAATAGAGAAAAAGGGAATACTTAATATATTTTATGAGGCCAACATGACTGATACCAAAAAAAAGACATGCCTCTGACACCACACAAAAAAGAAAATTAGGGTCTCCCTGGTGGCACAAGGGGTTAAGACACAGCACTATGAAGCTACCCACAGCCACTGCAGCACAAGTTCGAGCCCCAACAAGGGGGTGACCCACATGGCACAGTAGACCTCTCCTGTCTTGCACGCTGCTGCCCTCAGCAGTGTGTTTCAGTAGTTCTGCCTGTTCTGTTCCCCACTCCATCTCTGGTGAATCCTCTCACCCCCCACCCCAATACCTCTGGCCTGTACACCAGTTCTTGTATGCATAAATAAATCTTAAAAAAAAAAAAAAAAAAACTAGAGACCAATCTCCCTGATGAAAGAACAGACACAAAAATACTCAAAATCTTAACAAGCCAAACTCAAGGATACAGCAAAAGGATTATACATCATGATCAAGTGGGATTTATTCAGGGAAGCAAGGGCGGCTCAACATCCAAAAATCAATCAACATAATTCATCAGATTGACTAAAATTTATATATAAATAAAGAGAGAAAGCATTTGATGAGCTTCAGCATCCATTTATGAAAAAAACCCTCAAAAACACTAGGAATATATTGGACAGACCTCACATTATAAAGTGATGAAAAACTGAAAGCTTTTCCATTAAGGATGTCAACTTCACCACTATTATTCAACACAGTACTGGAAATCCTAGCTAGAGCAAATAGGTAAGAGACTATGTGAAAGGAATCCAAACTGGGAAAGTAGCAGTGAAACTATCACAAGTTATAGCTATCATAATATACACAGAAGACCCTAGACGCCACTAAAAAACTAAGTGAAACAAATCAACAAAGTGGTAGGCAACAAAATCAACCTATAAAAATCATTTGTGTTCTGATATAAAAACAACAAGCTAGAAGCAAAGTACTCAAGAAAATAGTCTCACTTAAAATTCATCAAGAATACATAGGGTGGGCCTCCCCTGGTGGCTCAGGCAGTTGAGCGCAGTGCTGTGAAGCTGTCCACAGCCTCTACAGTGCCGGTTGGATCTCGGCCAGCCGGCAAGGGTCCCGCATGGCTGCAGCAGACCTCTCCTGTCTCGCCCGCTGCTCCCCTCAGCAGTGTATTTTGTCAGTCTGCCTGTTCTGCTCCCCGCTCTGTCTCTGGTGAATCCTCTCACCCTCCCGCGTATCTGGTCTATACACCAGTTCTTGTATAAATAAATAAAAATAAATCTTTAAAAAAAAAGAATATCTAGGAGTAAACTTAACAAAGAAGGTGAAGGAATTGCACAATAAAAACTGGAAGATACCATTAAAGAAAATAGAAGCAAGCACAAAAAAATGGAAAGATATTCCCTGCTCATAGATTGGAAGATTATGATTAAATGGTCATCTTACCCACGTCTCTCTCAAAACATTACAAATCGATCTGCCATATGATCTAGCAATTCCACTCCTAGACATCTAGTCAAGGAATGCAAAAAAAAACACTAAATGGAAGGGATATCTGCAATCATATATTCATTGCACCACTATTTCAATAGCCAAGTTATGGGAACAACCTAAGTGCCCAAGGACAGAGGAATGGTTAGCAAGATCTGGTATATACACAATGGAGAGTAATGCTCAGCTAATAAAAAAAAAAAAAGAAACTCTTGCCATTTGTGACAACATGGATGGAACTGGAAGGGGGTGATGCTAAGAAAACAAATCAGAAAGAGAAAGACAAATAGTGGATGGAGTCATTTATATGTGGAATGTAGAGAAACAAAAAACTAAACCCATAACAAATCCCAGAAATCTGACTGCAGAAATGAGGGGGAGAGCAAAGTGGGGAACAGGCACAATGGAAATGTTGGAGGACATGGGTACATTGAGGTGGGGTGGGTGATGCTATACTTCCAAATTATATACAGCACTTGTAAATCAGTTACTAAAAAAATAAATAACAAATAAAACAATTCTAGAATCTCTACAAAACTCAACCTGTAGACATAGTATATCAACTTTATAAGAAAAACTTATGAACTTTAAACATTACTGATTGAAATAGTTATCTGTAGAGTAGAAATTATAGTCACTTATAGGAATGTTGTAACATCAAATGTGAAATATAAATGGACACTGTAGAAATCAATTATGGTCTCAAGTATTTTAAAAATAATTCTAAGGTTTTTGGGTTGTTTTTACTAAGAGCTACTTTATACTTTAATCAGTATTGAAAATTCTAAGTAAAAATAAATCCATGTAATTACTAGATTAAACCCATCTAACACACAATCAAGATATACCAATAGTTATTAATTACTCTTGCTTAGATTTTATAATCTTAAGTATATTTGTCTATCTTAAGAAGTTGTTGGAGTCATTTGGAATTACTAGAGCCAAGTGGAGTTTTTCTGGCATCAAGAAGAAAACAAACAAACCAAACCTACCACTAAAATTCGATAGTTCTTAAATGACGGTGGTATGGAATTGATAACTGTTTATAGGCGGTATGGAGTTGATAACTGTTTATAGGCTTGTGAAGATAAAGATCATGGAAGTCCCAGGGCTTGTGTGATCCCAAACAAGTGTTTTTTAAAAATCCTTATCCAATTTTAAAAATCCCTCATAGACAATTACTGAACATTATAATGCCAGGACATTGGGAAAGCAGAAGAACTGAAACTAACTCATAAACATTTTATGACCCAATAAGAGTTATTTTCACCTACAGATATTGATCAAACTCCAGAAAAGGAGAGAGTATTCGGCCAAGCTTACTGTCCTCACATGACCTATCTAGGCTGTTTATAATTTTTGTCCTCTGCTGAAGTTCAAATAAAGACATTCATGTTAAAATAGGAGACCAATTTACTGCATGAATTAAAGGAATTGGCTTCCAGAGACACATAAGAAGAACCAAAAACAATTTTTTCTGGGATGTTTATTTCCCAAATCATAAGTATGTATTTGAATCAGAGATGGCTTTACCAATGGAAAATTGTCTATCCATACTTCCACTGTTGTAGCCACTTCTATCAGTACAATAGAATTTTCTTTTCACATCAGATTTCATGACTATTTTCAGTTGCAGCCAAGTTTTCAAAAATCAAAAGCAGGGCCTCCCCGGTGGCGCAGAGGTGAGCGCTGGGTTTCGAAGCTGCCTGCAGCCTCTGCATGCTGGTTTGATCCCCAGCTGCTCCCCGGCCACCAGAGGAGGGTCCCACATGGCGCGCAGACCTCTCCTGCCGCCCGCTGCTCCCGTCAGCAGTGTACTTCGGTCCTTCTGCCTGCTCGCGCCCCGATCTGGCTCGGGAATTCTCTCACCCTCCTGCGCTTCTGACTGTACCCAGTGCTTGTATAAATAAATAAAAATAAATCTTTTAAAAAAAATCAAAAGCAATAATTTATGGAGTATACAATTCTCACTACAGAAAAGTAACATATTAATTTGGGTACAAAAAATGTTGAATAATTTGTTTACTAAATATGTAGTCAGTGATCAATTACATAAAAACAACAGCTAGAGGTAAAAAGATGAAAAGACAGATGGAATTTGAATGCAGTTATACTCCAGGGTGAGCATCCATCAAGCCACAAATTACAGAATTGTTCAATTATAACTAAGATGCACAGTGTCTGCTTAAGAGATAGATCCATAGATACAGCTGCCTCTAAATGCTCTTGGGGAGTTTGGGAAAAGCTTCAGAGAAGACTGAAAAAAGGTGGGAAAGTAGAAAGGATCAAAAGAAAATAGGCAGGCTCTAAGTCACATGAACAGCTTATGCCAGTGAAATGCACATGAAGAAATACAGTGGGAACTAGAAATTTCCTTACTTGGTGTTGCTGACACATAAACAGCAGAGAAGTAGGAAGTGAGATTAATTAGCATGCAGGAATAGATAATACAGTGAGATTTCATTCAATAGGTCAGGTGTTTTCAAAGAAACCTATGGCTCAAACACCCTGCAGGATCCAAGGGGTACCAAGTCCATAGGGACTCAGCAACATCTTATTAAAAATCAGTGCTATAAGCAAAGGATGCCATAGGGGTTTTCTTGGTCATTGAATTAATCAGAATATATTCCAGAAAATTATTTTCACACATTTCCTTAAATGGTTTCCATATTTGAAAGCCACATCACCAGTTGTAAAAAGACAAGGGAACATGTAAGGAGAACAGGCAGGAACCCAAAAGATGACAGAAGAGAGCAGCTGAATCTCAGTAAGCAGTATTTCATTATGCTGGATCATCTTTAAATCCATAATCCAGTTGCAATGTCTTGTTTGACCATCATAGACACAAATGATACTATGTTTTAATAATTCTCAAATATTTCAACATATATTTCAACTAATAACATTCAAAACGTTATTAGTAACAAGAGCCTCCTGCGTTTGGAAATTTGAACTAGTAATTCTGAATTCCAATGACTGCATAAAAACTGCTAAGACCATCAATGAAACTGAATTTTTGTTTCAACAGCAGAAGTTCTGTGCCCTCCTCATTAAAAAGGATCAATAGGAAGAGATAGCTACAGCTTATTCCCATACAGCAATACCATCAAAACTATTAAAATGTTTTTGGTATGAAAATGACCCTTGAGCCCCACCAAACTAATTAGTTTTTTCTGAAGTGTTAGTTATAAAATGGTTCCCAGAATCACTCACAGTTGGTTGTTTGAGGTGTATTTTTTTTTAAATCTGCTTATAAACCTCAAAATTAACTCAGCCATTATTGATGACAATGCAGAAACAAGAACAACACATGGGAGAACGTCCAGACAAGAAATTTTAGGGGTTATGACTGAAATAATTTATTATTTGCTGAGAGCCAACAGCATGCTTAGCATTAGGCAAGACATTCGAAGAAGGGATCTTAGCCATTGGCTTCACATTCAAGCCAGATACACAAACAACCAAATCATAAATTACAACAGCTAAGAAATGGGCGTGAATTCTGGTGTTGATTTACTTTCTTAGCAATAAAAATTAAAAGCTGCCAGAAATAATCATCATAAAAATTGTTAATGCATTAACCCAGTCCCTGAATTAGCCACCTGTCTGAATTTTAAAGCACATTTTTGACATTTACTACCATGGGAATGCATACTTTCAGCAGCAGCTAAAACATTTTAGTGTGTGATGTTATAAAAAGCAAATGAGGCTTTGTGTCCCTGATGTTTGTGTGGATATACTGCTCTTTCCATTCTCCATTCCTTCCTGCCTTCATAATCTCTGGTTCTGTATGGTGGATGGGAAGAGGGATAATAAGGCAGTAAGATTAATTTTCCACATTTTTCCCTCTTAGCATATTTTTTACATGCAATCTCCCTGAGGAACCTCAAATACTTATCACTTTTTCCAAGAGTGCTAAAAATCTTGATAATCTGCTTTAAGATTAGCATCCTCTACTGGGTACAATTCACAGATTTTCTGTCTTTATTCTGCTGGGGAAATTAGTTGATATTTAGACTTTAACATATAACATCTCTGGACCTTTGTCTCTTCAGCGGTAATGCACAGAGCTGTCTTGACAACTGAGTTAATATATGTAAATTACATGAAACAGACCTTACCAAATACTCAATAATGTGTCATCATACTTATTTAAATAATATAATAATTATCAAATTTTCACATGCCCAAGTTTTCATGTTAGAAAAACAGTGAAAAAGCTAACTGATCACACATTTGAGAATTCACAATGAAACCCAAGGAAAAAAACTGTGTCATTTACACTTTTGGAGAAATACTGCATGAGAATTAGGGGAGAACTCCATGAGAAGCAATTCTTCAATGTAGGAGTTATTCAATAAAAAGGCCTAGCTGAAGCTTTGGAAACAGTCCAAATGCCCAAAAATAGATGACTGGATCAAGAAGATGTGGTACATATATACCATGGAATATTACTCAGCATTCAAAAAAGATAAACACATGCAATTTGCAGCAACATAGATGGCGCTGGAAGGGATCATGCTCAGCGAAATAAGCCAGAAAGAAAAAAAAAAAATACCGGATGGTCTCACTCATAGCAGGAATCTAGAAAATTTAAATAAGGGACCAGGAAAATGAATAACTATAAGAAAGTGAAAATCAAAATCAACAAACAACTATGAACCAGAGACACTCTTTGGGGGGTGGGGGGCGGAAGGGGAGGGATTGGGGTCAGAATGGGGGGGTTGCAATTGTATGGGGAATATAAAAATAACATTTATTATTAAAAACAAAATAAAAGATTAAAAAAAAAGGCCTAGCTGTTGAGCATACTTGGGTGCAGATTTTGTGGGTTTTCAAACTTGTACAATTAGAGATCCTCTTTAAGTAATATATACATGTATACATATACTACCTTATACTAATGTAGGAGTGAATTTGATCAATGAAACAAATACAGACCAGGAATTCACTATGTACCAGATACTCTTTGCACTCTTTCAGGCAGTGGGGAAGTAATAGCGCCAGAACAGCTTTCTAAAAAGATAGCAACTGGGCAAATGAGACCCTACACCATTGACTTTCTATTCAGAAAACAAAGAGAACAAACACCATGAGTAGGTCTCACAGCATGTTCACAGGTGCTGTGCACTGTAGAATAGGAACTAGGGAGGAGGGGAGGAGAATTTGGGGGAGAGGAGAAGAAATTTGAAGATCTAGGCCAGGAAAGGCCTCACTGGGAATGTAGTATTTGAATAGGACAAGAAATAGTGACTTTTGTGGGTATCTGAGGAAGAGCAATCCAAGAGAGAGACTAGCATGTTCTAATAGCCCTGCACAATACCTGGCACACAGCAGGTATTCAGTAATATGGTTCAATGAAAAGGAAAAGTAGGCTGGGTGAAGCAAGATGACTTTTAGGAGATGATGTGTGGAAAAGAGGCACGGTTTTCCTTTTAGCAGTGGAGGCCTTCCACCTAGGTGACAGAGCAGACGACTCTGGCCTGGAGGTGACACATTTCTGCAGCAATAGCTGTGGGGGCATTTACTTGGATGGATCCTGGAGCCCTTGGTCCAGTCCTATTCACTCATGTGGCTCAGACTAGGACCTTTTCTATACTGAACTGGTGTACATTTCACAGATGAGTCTGGCACTGTTTACAAGAATGGTGCTGCCATTTTAAAATGGCCGTTGGCACAAACAAGTCCATCTACACACTGTCTATACTACCCAAGCAAATACAGCATTTTCATTTTCATACTATCAAGCAAAAGTCATAAGTTATATTCTACAGTCAATTAAGTGAAATTGAATCTGGAGAAGTTCATCTATGATGATGAAAACATTCATCTTATTTCACAAGGAAGAGGACACAGCTAAGAGGAAAATCCAGAACTTCACTGCACACATTACAGTGTTACACAAAACCTCTTTTACTTACACCTCCTGAGTTACAGATCGTTTTCATAGGCTCATATAAACACTCAAGTCCATAAAATTTAGTAGTGTGAAAGGGCCAGGCTAAAAGTAGACTGGAAAGAATTTGCTTATATATACAAGCATAGTAATTGGAGAGCCCATAACAAGCTATGGTTTGCCTATAATTTATTCCTGAATTCCACCACGACCCTTTCCCACAGCCATCCTGGAGACAATCACTCCTTTCTACCCTGGGACAGACCTTAAGTCTCTAGATTACTGAGCACTCACTATGGGCCAGATGGTGAAGTAAGGGGGTGCACATACCATGCCTCATTATATCACCCACTGATACCCCTGGAGCAGATAATACTCTTATCCCTATTTCTCACTTATGAAAACATAAGCTCAGAAAAGTCAACTGTCCAAGGTCATACGGTTTATAAGTGCCCTATATCAGAATGAAGACTCTAGAGCTCCGCATCTTAAACATTTCCAAATGTTACTGAAGGAGCAGCAGGTAAAACAGGCACATTCTGCTGCATCATGTGGGAATGTACCACATTTGGGAATGTACCAGCTTAACAGCATGCCGATATACCTCTCCCCGGAACAGACATTATTAATGGTCGCTCTCGCGCGCGCTCTCTCTCTCTCTCTTGGTAATGGAAGCTGGTTTTGAAAGAGAATAATGGTAAGGAAGAAATAAGTGGAAGGGTAAATATGATGGCCTACAGTGTGGAACATGTTTTCATAATTAAACCCAGCACCATCTCAGTGAGATTTTTCATGGAATCTGTAGCAGGCATGGCAGATTGTTGTTAGTGGTTTCCGTGAGAAATCTATGTGATTAATGTGTGAACACTCGGGGGGGTGGGGTGGGGAAAGACCACTGAAGAGGGTAAGTGCAGGGTTGACATAGGAAGAAGAGAAATTTCACAAAAAAAAGGATACAGTGGTCCCACTGGCATCGGGATGGAATCTCCCTACCAAACTTCTCCTGATGACATTTGACATAGAACCTCAGTTTGTCAATATTTATCTCCTGACCTCCTCCCAGGCTGACACCCCCTCCCCCACATAAGTGCACCCCCAGCTTGAACACATAAGCACACAGACCTTAGATGTTGGAAAACTAGCATTTTGCTTCAGCACTTCTTCCACTGGACACTTTTATCAACTTCATTCCTTGCCATCAGATCTTGATGCAACATCCTGATATTGTTTTCTCCCTGCTTACCCATCAGATTTAAGGTTCTTCCTGGAAGTAGATTTCCTGTTATCTTTAGGAGATCTTTGGGGAACAATATCCTTTTAACAGCAGTTGCTGAAATCATTCTTCAAAAATTTTGTCATTTACTTGGATTTTAACCTTTCACTTACAAGCAGTTTTCATTTTTTTTTTTGAAAGATTTATTTATTTATTTATTTATACAAGCACTGGGTACAGTCAGAAGCGCGGGAGGGTGAGAGAATTCACCAAAGCCAGAGCGGGAGCAGAACAGACAGACCAACGAAGTACACTGCTGAGGGGAGCAGCAGGAGCAGCAGGAGAGGTCTGGGTGCCATGTGAGACCCTTGCCCCAGCAGCCAGGAATTGAACCAGCACTGCAGAGGCTGTAAGCAGCTTCGCAGCCCAGCGCTCAACCGCTGCGCCACCAGGGAGGCCCGCAATTTTCACTCTTACACAGACTCATGATACCTTCCACCTAACCCGGGGGCTCCTTTATTTCAGGAACCCAATGTTACTCTTCTCTGTGCTCCCCATGACCAGCAACAGTGCCTGACGCACAATCAACACTCAGGAAATTCACAGTGTTACCCGTCAGTATTAACCTTCTCAAGCTCTCAGCTTCGCTGCCTCCTCTCTGCTGGTCACCTGCCCCCTGTGCCCAGATCCATGTTCCTCCCCTCCCCATGTGCCCCACAAGTTATGACTCCTCGCTGCTGTGCCCAAGGGAGAGCTGTGACAGGATACTGAAGGGCAGAGGGAGTGAGGTCAGCCACCACTCCCTTGGTGTCCCCTAAATTGTATCCTCTTGACTAGGTCATCATTCCTAGTTACCTTTTTCATGCTCTTCCTCCCCATTCTCATAACTCTTCCCTTCATTCCTCGGGTAAGAATGGTAAGAGCAGGACTAACCCTAGCCATGTAGACTGTAATATCCCTAGTGGGTCTTCTCACCCTGCCTGCCCTCCAACAAGAGACCCAGTATATAACCATCCTCTGATTACCCTCATGGGTCATCTCTTTACTGTTGCAACACCCACTCTGATAACTGCAACTATAAAAATATTAGAAAACTTTATGTATCTTTAAATATTAACCCACAACTGGGTTGTTCACAACACATGTTGTTTTTGCATAAATATGCTATTTGAAATACTTGGTAAATATGTTTTACCCTAGGAGAGTGATAAAAGGTTATACTCTCTCCCTAGTCTCTTATAAAGTACAGATGGGGCCTGCTGGTGGCATAGGGGTTAGTCTCAGCACTCTGAAGCTATGGCCAGCCACTGCTGCATGAGTTCGATCCCTGGTCAGGGAGCTGACCCACATGATGCAGCAGAACTTGCCTATTTCACCTATGCCCCTCAACAATGTATTTCAGTAGATCCGCCTGTTCTGCCCCACTCTGTCTCTGATAAATCCTCTCACCCTCTGCACTGCTGGTCTACACCCCAGCTCTTGTATGCATAAATAAATCTTTTTTAAAAAATGAAGTACAGATGAATACTAAGCCGATTGATATCTGTCCCAAAACATGCTCCAGTAGAGCCAGTTCCTGCAAATACCTTCACAAATACAGATATAAACATTCCATTTGTTTTCACATACATAGCACAATTTTTTTCTATGAATATAATATCCTTGATTTATTACTATTGCTCTGTGATTTGTTAGGGTATTTACATCCTGAGTCACTCTTTCCAGCAACAAAACTATCTGTGGAACTTTAGAAAATGTACTTTGAAATCCACATTTTTTAGAAGCCCACTAGATAATTCTAATTGGAACACAGGGTAGGGTGCCCATATATATTAAAATGGAATAGAGTTGTGGTAAATCTCCTTACCTGCTTAATTTTCTAATATCCCTTTGTACATGTGATACTATTGTCAGGGTTGTAGATGAGAGATGGGGTATAAACCCTGTTCACTGTTGTGCAGTGAATGCACCAGCTGTCAGGGTCACATACTTGCTCATGAAGGGCCTTCAGGCTCTGAGGACCCTCTTGGGACAGCCTGATGTTCACACTAGCCATATGTTGCTTGGACTCTCTTGTCAGATTGCTGCCCTCAGCATCAGCTCTTTTCAACTACTGCCTCAACTAAAGAGTACCATTTTTCCGCTAAATCAAGTTCTCCTGAATGAGGGCCATGGACAAGTTTGCAGGGAACTTAATACATAATGGATTGGAAGAAGAGGCCACCAGTAGCTGTGCAGTAATATAGAGGAGAACTCACCTATAGTATATAAGACCTCAATTCTCCACCTTCATTTAACTTTTTGAAAAACAGAAATTATTTGTGGGGTAATTGGGACCATAATTAAATAAAATTAGCAACTGATTTAGCAAGGGCCTATGCTATTTCAGCCATGGTCAATACTTTATTTATTTATTTATTTTTTTTGAGGTGCAAGTATCTTCTGCTGAAAGACTCAGCAAGTTCTTTATTTACACATTTTTAGCAAGCCGTGAGATTACATATCATGTGCATAGTGCAGAGAAACAATCAATGCATCCCTTTTCCCATAGACTTTGGCCACTACATGCTCTCAGCAAGAAGGCAACCTTCAAGGTTAATAAAAACTAAGCTTACACTAGAACTCATTGTTTCAGCTAAACAATAACCTAAGACAGTAGATAGCCACCAGTACATCCCTATCAGCCAAAGCCTAAGCAAGAAAAGACTCCTCTTATCGCATGGCCTTCAGCCGGGGACCGGCTGCTACTCAGCTATCAGAACTTTTTCTACCTAGAAACTCCTAACTCAAATAGCTTCATTAAAAACTTCCCAAGAAACTTCAAAAGAAGGCAAAAGAAAGACCCACTACAACTGTTGTGCTGGATTGCTTGTCAGGCATGCACAACAAACCGTCTCCCATTGTCAAGTGGGCCAATTTGTTAATAACTAATTTCTAAACTTGGATAGCTGCATGCAAAAGAATGAAACTAGACTACTAACTCACAGCATAAACAAAATCAGTTCAAAATGGATAAAAGACTTGGATGTAAGAACTAAAACCATTAAATATATAGAAGAAAATATAGGCAAAACACTTCATGATGTCTTTGTGAATTTGTCCCCAACATCAAGGAATGAAAAGAAAACATAAGCAACCGGGACTTCCTCAAACTAAAAAGCTTCTGTATAGTGAACCAAAATAAAAAGACACCTTACTGAATGGTAGAAAATATTTTCACACCATACATCTGAATGGGACTGATTTGAAGAACTACAAAGAGCTCATACAACTCAACAAAAAAGAAAGCCAATAACCCAATCAAAAAAAAAAAAAAATGAGCAAAACAGCTAAATAACTTATCCAAAGAAGATATACAGATGGCCAATAGGCACATGAGAAAATGTTCATCATCACTTATAATAATAATCAAACACCAATAATTACAATACCATCTAAACCCACTGAGATGGGCCATATTATATTAAAAACAACAACAACAACAACAGAAGCAAATGCTAATGAGGATATATATAGAAAATGAACTCTCCTAACACTGTTGGAATGCAGAGGATACTGACAAGCAGCAAAGAGAAAGGGCCTCACACCGTGGGGCTGAAGATCTGGCATACCTTTGCTTTTTTGTTCATGGTCAATACTTCAAGGACAATCTAGTGGAAGAACAAATGTTTATTGAGCAACTATTAGGTTCTGGCATTTTACTGACATTTCACTCAGTCTGTACAGTACTCCAAAAACTAACCTATGCAGAATTTAGGTAAATCATACCATTTAATAAGTTAATTAAAAACACTCAGAGTTGGAATTCTGCAATGGAGAAAGGAGGTAAATTTTTAGCTTTAAATGAAGAGGAAAAAAGTTAACTTAAATTTCTTCTTTCTGCACTACTCTAATAGGAAATATTTTTATTTAGTAACATTGGTTTAAGACACTGTATA
>NW_023601653.1:54998626-55051867 GCF_014898055.3 Talpa occidentalis
AGGACCGAAGTACACTGCTGACGGGAGCAGCGGGCGGCAGGAGGGTCTGCGCGCCATGCGGGACCCTCTTTCTGGTGGCCGGGGAGCAGCCGGGGATCGAACCGGCACTGCAGAGCCGCGGGCAGCTTCGCAACCCAGAGCTCAACCGCTGGGCCACAGGGAGGCCCAAATAAATGCAATTTAAAAAATATTTACTTTCTTCTCTTTGCAGATGCTCCCCTGATCTTTGTTGTTTGGTGTGTAATTGTTCTAATCATTATTCATGATACAATTAGTAATTAATCAAGTCAAATTCATATGAGCCTACCCCTGCACAACTTCAAATCTGTTTGCATTTTTTTTTATTCAGAACATTTTCTTTGTAATGCAGTTGTATTTTGTTTTTCTAATAGACAATGTAAACAAAAAAGACTATGATTAGGAGAAAGTCAGAGAACCCTTAATGGATCTGTATTTTTATATTTTTACTTAAGTAGAATGTTAACATAGGAAACGTCATTCTGCTGTTTCATAAGATTAGGAGAACTCTGTGAGACAGGCAACAAATAGGGAGCAAAACCCACATTTACCAATGGACAGAAAAACCAGACAGAAATAAACAAGAAATAATAGCTTAGCAGAATTTCAGACCACATGGGTTAAACAGACATTCCAAGGGTACTGCACCCACCAAAAATGAATACACCTTCCTCTCAAGTACACGTGAGTCATTCTCCAGGAAAGAAAAGATAAATTATTTACGTATCCATAAATTCATGAGGACTAGAATCATATCCAGTATCTTCTCTATCACAATGGTATCAAACTAGAAATCAGCCATAAAAAAGAAAACGGGGAAAAAATTTCTAAAATGTGGAGGTTGACTACTGAGTGAATACTGGTTAATGAGGAAGTCAAAAAATAATAAAAAATACTTTAAAACAGATGAAAAGAGGACACAATCTACCTGGACCTATAGGATACGCAATAGCAGTACTAGAAGGAAGTATTAAAGCAACACAGGCTCATATTAAGTAACAAGAGCTCACAAAAAAATTGTACTTCACTCTCACCTTGAGATACTAGCAAGAAAAAACAACAACAAAAAAGTCAGTAAATACAATCACCCCAAGGCTAGATAAAGAAGAAATAGAACACTTAAACAGACCAATTACATGCAGCAAAATTGAAATGGTAATCAAAAATCTCCCCAAAAACAAAAGCCCAGGACCTGATGGATTTACAAATGAATTCTAACCAAACATTCAAAGATGAATTAAGTGCCTACCTTCACAAACTCTTCCAAAAAATTGAGAAGGAAGGGATAATACCAAACACATTCTATGAAGCCAACAGTACACTAATACCAAAACTGAACAGGACAACACAAAAAAGGAAACTACAGGCCAATCTCTCTAATGAACACAGATGCAAAAATCCTCAATAAATTTTAGCTATCAGAATCCAACAATGTATCCATAAGATAATTCACCATGACCAAGTAGTATCATTCCAGGGACACAAGGATGGTTCACATCCAAAAATCAATCAAAGTCATCCAACACATCAACAAAAAGAAATATAAAAACCATATGATAATATCAATAGATGCTGAGAAAGCTTTCGACAAAGCACAACACCCATTCATGATAAAAACCCTTGAAATTCTTTGGGATACAAGGAACATACCTCAACATCATAAAGTCCATATATGACAAGCCAACAGCCAGTATCATTCTCAATGGAGAAAAGCTAAAGCATTTCCATTAAGATCTGGAATAAGACAAGGATGTCCACTCTCACCACAGCTTTTCAATATAATACTGGAAGTCCTAGCCAAAGCATAAGACAAGAGAAAGACTACAAGGAATCCAAATAGGAAAAGAAGAAGTTAAACTATCACTATTTGCAGATGATATGATAATATACATAGAGAAACCCAAAAACTCCACAGAAACCTAATTCAACTAATCAATCAGTTTTGTAAAGTGGCAGGATCAAAATCAACACGCAAAAATCAGTAGCCTTCCTATATACAAACAATAAATCTGAAGAAGAAATTAAAAAAAACCATCCCTTTTATTATCGAAACAAAAAAAATCAAATACTTGGGAATAAATCTAACAAAAGAGGAAAAGGACCTATACAAGAAAACTACAAAACACTGTTAAAAGAAATAGAAGAAGACACAAAGAAATGGAAAGACATCCCTGCTCATGAATTGGAAAGAATTAACCATCAAATGGCCATCCTACCAAAAGCAATATACAGATACAATGCTATTCAATAAAAAATTCAATGACATTCTTCTAAGAAATAGAACAATTATTTGATGAAATTCATATGGAAGCACCACTGAATAGCCAAAGCTCTTCTGAAAAAAAAAGAAGGGAATGGAGGCATCACACTCCCAGACTTCAAACTATACTCAAAGCCATAATCATCAAAACTGCATGGTATTGGAACAAGAACAGACACACAGACCAATGGATCAAATAGAAAATCCAGAAATAAACCCACAGATTTATGGTCAACTAATATTTGACAAAGGAGCAAAGAATATGCACTGGAGCAAAGAAAGTTTGTTCAATAAATGGAGCTGGGAAAACTGGGTCACTACATGCAAAAGAATGAAGCTTGACCACTACCTCACACCATGCACAAAAAACAACTCAAAATGTATTAAAGAACTAGACATAAGACCTGAAACCATAACATACATAGAAGAAAATATAGGCGAAACACTACATGACATGCACTTCAAAGACATCTTTACAGACCATCACCCAAAGCAGTGATAGTGAAGGCAAAGATCAACAGCTGGGACTACATCAAATTAAAGAGCTTCTGCACAGCAAAAGAGACAATAACCAAAAACAAAGAGAAACCCACCGTCTGGGAGAAAATTTTTGCACACAACACTAACGATAAAGGACTGATCACAAAAATCTACAAAGAACTGACGAGACTCAACAAAAACAAAGAAATAATCCAGTCAAAAAATGGGCAGAAGAGCTAAAAAGAAATTTCTCTGAAGAAGAAATGCAAATGGCCAGCAGGCATATGAAAAAATGTTCAACATCACTTGTAATCAGGGAAATGCAAATCAAAACTACAATGAGATACCATCTCACACCAGTGAGAATGGCACATATTAAAAAAACTAGCAACAACAAATGTTGGCGAGGATGTAGAGAAAAAGGAACTCTCCTGCACTGCTGGTGGGAGTGCAAACTGGTCCAACCACTATGGAGAGCTGTGTGGAATTTCTTGACCTACTAAAGATAGAGCTGCCATATGATGCAGCAAATTCCACTCCCAGGTATTTATCCAAATGACACAGAACAGTAATTCCAAAGGGCACCTGCACCCCTATGTTTATAGTAGCACTATTTACAATAGCTAAGCTATGGAAGCAACCCAATGCCCAAAAATAGATGACTGGATCAAGAAGATGTGGCACATATACACAATGGAATATTACTCAGCAATCAAAAAAGATAACACATGCAGTTTGCAGCAACATGGATGGAGCTAGAAGGGATCAATGCTCAGTGAAATAAGTCAGAAAGAAAAGAAAAATACGGATGGTCTCACTCATAGCAGTAATTTAGAAAACCTAAATAAGGGGCCAGGTAAAAGACTAATCAATACAAAGTAAAAATCAAAATCAACAAGCAACTATAAACCAGAGACACACTACGGGGTGGGGGGAGGGAGGGACGGGGAAAGGAAGGTCTAGAGTCAAAATAAAGGGGGAGGTGCAACTGTATTGGGAATATAACCAAATGAAAATGCATACATTGTGCAAAGATGAAAAAGATGTAAGAATTATATAAAATAAAAGATTTAAATAAAAATAAAAAAGTCAGTAAAATGAAGGAAATAATTAGAGCAGAAATTAATGAAATTGGAAAAAAAAAACAAAATAGACAAACCACAAACTAGAATAAGGGGGAGAAAAATTGAATAAACAATCAGAAATTCAGGAGAAAATTACAACAAACACCTCAGAAATTCCTCTGGCTCTCTAAGAGATTACTATGAATATCTGTATGCCAAAAATTGAGTAAACTAGAGGAACAAATTAGAAATACATAACCTCTAAAACGGAATAAGAAAGAAATAGAAAACCTGAACAGATCAATCACAAGCAAGAAAATTGAAACAATAATCAAAAGTCTTCCAAAAAAAAAAATCCAGAACAAAATGCTCTTAGTAGTAGTTCTATCAAACCTTCCAAGAGTAAACTTATACATCTTCTCAAGCACTTTCAATAAATAGAGAAAAAGGGAATACTTAATATATTTTATGAGGCCAACATGACTGATACCAAAAAAGACATGCCTCTGACACACACAAAAAAGAAAATTAGGGTCTCCCTGGTGGCACAAGGGGTTTAAGACACAGCACTATGAAGCTACCCACAGCCACTGCAGCACAAGTTCGAGCCCAACAAGGGAGGTGACCCACATGGCACAGTAGACCTCTCCTGTCTTGCACGCTGCTGCCCTCAGCAGTGTGTTTCAGTAGTTCTGCCTGTTCTGTTCCCCACTCCATCTCTGGTGAATCCTCTCACCCCCCACCCAATACCTCTGGCCTGTACACCAGTTCTTGTATGCATAAATAAATCTTAAAAAAAAAAAAAGAAAACTAGAGACCAATCTCCCTGATGAAAGAACAGACACAAAAATACTCAAAATCTTAACAGCCAACTCAAGGATACAGCAAAAGGATTATACATCATGATCAAGTGGGATTTATTTCAGGGAAGCAAGGGCGGCTCAACATCCAAAAATCAATCAACATAATTCATCAGATTGACTAAAAATTATATATTAATAAAGAAAGAGAAAGCATTTGATGAGCTTCAGCATCCATTTATGAAAAAAACCCTCAAAAACACTAGGAATATATTGGCAGACCTCACATTATAAAGTAATGAAAAAACTGAAAGCTTTTCCATTAAGGATGTCAACTTCACCACTATTATTCAACACAGTACTGGAAATCCTAGCTAGAGCAAATAGGTAAGAGACATGTGAAAGGAATCCAAACTGGGAAAGTAGCAGTGAAACTATCACAAGTTATAGCTATCATAATATACACAGAAGACCCTAGACGCCACTAAAAAACTAAGTGAAACAAATCAACAAAGTGGTAGGCAACAAAATCAACCTATAAAAATCATTTGTGTTCTGATATAAAAACAACAAGCTAGAAGCAAAGTACTCAAGAAAATAGTCTCACTTAAAATTTCATCAAGAATACATAGGGTGGGCCTCCCCTGGTGGCTCAGGCAGTTGAGCGCAGCGCTGTGAGCTGTCCACAGCCTCTACAGTGCCGGTTGGATCTCGGCCAGCCGGCAAGGGTCCCGCATGGCTGCAGCAGACCTCTCCTGTCTCGCCCGCTGCTCCCTCAGCAGTGTATTTGTCAGTCTGCCTGTTCTGCTCCCCGCTCTGTCTCTGGTGAATCCTCTCTCACCCTCCCGCGTATCTGGTCTATACACCAGTTCTTGTATAAATAATAAAAAATAAATCTTTAAAAAAAAAGAATATCTAGGAGTAAACTTAACAAAGAAGGTGAAGGAATTGCACAATAAAAAACTGGAAGATACCATTAAAGAAAATAGAAGCAAGCACAAAAAATGGAAAGATATTCCCTGCTCATAGATTGGAAGATTATGATTAAATGGTCATCTTACCCACATCTCTCAAAACATTACAAATCGATCTGCCATATGATCTAGCAATTCCACTCCTAGACATCTAGTCAAGGAATGCAAAAAAACACTAAATGGAAGGGATATCTGCAATCATATATTCATTGCACCACTATTTCAATAGCCAAGTTATGGGAACAACCTAAGTGCCAAGGACAGAGGAATGGTTTAGCAAGATCTGGTATATACACAATGGAGTAATGCTCAGCTAATAAAAAAAAAAAAAGAAACTCTTGCCATTTTGTGACAACATGGATGGAACTGGAAGGGGTGATGCTAAGAAAACAAATCAGAAAGAGAAAGACAAATAGTGGATGGAGTCATTTATATGTGGAATGTAGAGAAACAAAAAACTAAACCCATAACAAATCCCAGAAATCTGACTGCAGAAATGAGGGGGAGAGCAAAGTGGGGAACAGGCACAATGGAAATGTTGGAGGACATGGGTACATTGAGGTGGGGTGGGTGATGCTATACTTCCAAATTATATACAGCACTTGTAAATCAGTTACCTCATAAAATAAAATAACAAAATAAAACAATTCTAGAATCTCTACAAAACTCAAACTGTAGACATAGTATATCAACTTTATAAGAATAAACTTATGAACTTTAAACATACTGATTGAAATAGTTATCTGTAGAGTAGAAATTATAGTCACTTTATAGGAATGTTGTAACATCAAATGTGGAAATATAAATGGACACTGTAGAAATCAATTATGGTCTCAAGTATTTTAAAAATAATTCTAAGGGTTTTTTGGGTTGTTTTTACTAAGAGCTACTTATACTTTAATCAGTATTGAAAATTCTAAGTAAAAATAAATCCATGTAATTACTAGATTAAACCCATCTAACACTCACAATTCAAGTTATACCAATAGTTTATTAATTACTCTTGCTTAGATTTTATAATCTTAAGTATATTTGTCTATCTTAAGAAGTTGTTGAGTCATTTGGAATTACTAGAGCCAAGTGGAGTTTTTCTGGCATCAAGAAGAAAACAAACAAACCAAACCTACCACTAAAATTCGATAGTTCTTAAATGACGGTGGTATGGAATTGATAACTGTTTATAGGCGGTATGGAGTTGATAACTGTTTATAGGCTTGTGAAGATAAAGATCATGGAAGTCCCAGGGCTTGTGTGATCCCAAACAAGTGTTTTTTAAAAATCCTTATCCAATTTTTAAAAATCCCTCATAGACAATTACTGAACATTTATAATGCCAGGACATTGGGAAAGCAGAAGAACTGAAACTAACTCATAAACATTTTAATGACCCAATAAGAGTTATTTTCACCTACAGATATTGATCAAACTCCAGAAAAGGAGAGAGTATTCGGCCAAGCTTACTGTCCTCACATGACCTATCTAGGCTGTTTAAAATTTTGTCCTCTGCTGAAGTTCAAATAAAGACATTCATGTTAAATAGGAGACCAATTTACTGCATGAATTAAAGAATTGGCTTCCAGAGACACATAAGAAGAACCAAAAACAATTTTTTTTCTGGATGTTTATTCCAAATCATAAGTATGTATATTTGAATCAGAGATGGCTTTACCAATGGAAAATTGTCTATCCATACTTCCACTGTTGTAGCCACTTCTATCAGTACAATAGAATTTTCTTTTCACATCAGATTTCATGACTATTTTCAGTTGCAGCCAAGTTTTCAAAAATCAAAAGCAGGGCCTCCCCGGTGGCGCAGAGGTTGAGCGCTGGGTTTCGAAGCTGCCTGCAGCCTCTGCAGTGCTGGTTTGATCCCCAGCTGCTCCCCGGCCACCAGAGGAGGGTCCCACATGGCGCGCAGACCTCTCCTGCCGCCCGCTGCTCCCGTCAGCAGTGTACTTCGTCCTTCTGCCTGCTCTGCGCCCCGATCTGGCTCGGTGAATTCTCTCACCCTCCTGCGCTTCTGACTGTACCCAGTGCTTGTATAAATAAATAAAAATAAATCTTTAAAAAAAAAATCAAAAGCAATAATTTATGGAGTATACAATTCTCACTACAGAAAAGTAACATATTAATTTGGGTACAAAAAAATGTTGAATTAATTTGTTTACTAAATATGTAGTCAGTGATCAATTACATAAAAACAACAGCTAGAGGTAAAAAGATGAAAGACAGATGGAATTTGAATGCAGTTATACTCCAGGGTGAGCATCCATCAAGCCACAAATTACAGAATTGTTCAATTATAACTAAGATGCACAGTGTCTGCTTAAGAGATAGATCCATAGATACAGCTGCCTCTAAATGCTCTTGGGGAGTTTGGGGAAAAGCTTCAGAGAAGACTGAAAAAAGGTGGGAAAGTAGAAAGGATCAAAAGAAATAGGCAGGCTCTAAGTCACATGAACAGCTTATGCCAGTGAAATGCACATGAAGAAATACAGTGGGAACTAGAAATTTCCTTACTTGGTGTTGCTGACACATAAACAGCAGAGAAGTAGGAAGTGAGATTAATTAGCATGCAGGAATAGATAATACAGTGAGATTTCATTCAATAGGTCAGGTGTTTTCCAAAGAAACCTATGGCTCAAACACCCTGCAGGATCCAAGGGGTACCAAGTCCATAGGGACTCAGCAACATCTTATTAAAAATCAGTGCTATAAGCAAAGGATGCCATAGGGGTTTTCTTGGTCATTGAATTAATCAGAATATATTCCAGAAAATTATTTTCACACATTTCCTTAAAATGGTTTCCATATTTGAAAGCCACATCACCAGTTGTAAAAGACAAGGGAACATGTAAGGAGAACAGGCAGGAACCCAAAAGATGACAGAAGAGAGCAGCTGAATCTCAGTAAGCAGTATTTCATTATGCTGGATCATCTTTAATCCATAATCCAGTTGCAATGTCTTGTTTGACCATCATAGACACAAATGATACTATGTTTTAATAATTCTCAAATATTTCAACATATATTTCAACTAATAACATTCAAAACGTTATTAGTAACAAGAGCCTCCTGCGTTTGGAAATTTGAACTAGTAATCTGAATTCCAATGACTGCATAAAACTGCTAAGACCATCAATGAAACTGAATTTTTGTTTCAACAGCAGAAGTTCTGTGCCCTCCTCATTAAAAAGGATCAATAGGAAGAGATAGCTACAGCTTATTCCCATACAGCAATACCATCAAAACTGTTAAAATGTTTTTGGTATGAAAATGACCCTTGAGCCCCACCAAACTAATTAGTTTTTTCTGAAGTGTTAGTTATAAAATGGTTCCAGAATCACTCACAGTTGGTTGTTTTGAGGTGTATTTTTTTTTAAATCTGCTTATAAACCTCAAAATTAACTCAGCCATTATTGATGACAATGCAGAAACAAGAACAACACATGGGAGAACGTCCAGACAAGAAATTTTAGGGGTTATGACTGAAATAATTTATTATTTGCTGAGAGCCAACAGCATGCTTAGCATTAGGCAGACATTCGAAGAGGGATCTTAGCTTACTGAGCACTCACTATGGGCCAGATGGTGAAGTAAGGGGGTGCACATACCATGCCTCATTATATCACCCACTGATACCCCTGGAGCAGATAATACTCTTATCCCTATTTCTCACTTATGAAAACATAAGCTCAGAAAAGTCAACTGTCCAAGGTCATATGGTTTATAAGTGCCCTATATCAGAATGAAGACTCTAGAGCTCCGCATCTTAACATTTCCAAATGTTACTGAAGGGAGCAGCAGGTAAAACAGGCACATTCTGCTGCATCATGTGGGAATGTACCACATTTGGGAATGTACCAGCTTAACAGCATGCGATATACTCTCCCCGGAACAGACATTATTAATGGTTGCTCTGGCGCTCTCTCTCTCTCTCTCTTTTGGTAATGGAAGCTGGTTTTGAAAGAGAATAAATGGTAAGGAAGAAATAAGTGGAAGGGTAAATATGATGGCCTACAGTGTGGAACATGTTTTCATAATTAAACCCCAGCACCATCTTAGTGAGATTTTTCATGGAATCTGTAGCAGGCATGGCAGATTTGTTGTTAGTGGCTTTCCTGAGAAATCTATGTGATTAAATGTGTGAAAGTCTGGGTGGGGGGCGGGTGGGGAAAGACCACTGAAGAGGGTAAGTGCAGGGTTGACATAGGGAGGAAGAGAAATTTCACAAAAAAAGGGATACAGTGGTCCCACTGGCATCGGGATGGAATCTCCCTACCAAACTTCTCCTGATGACATTTGACATAGAACCTCAGTTTGTCAATATTTATCTCCTGACCTCCTCCCAGGCTGACACCCCCTCCCCACATAAGTGCACCCCAGCTTGAACACATAAACACACAGAGCTTAGATGTTGGAAAACTAGCATTTTGCTTCAGCACTTCTTCCACTGGACACTTTTATCAACTTCATTCTTGCCATCAGATCTTGATGCAACATCCTGATATTGTTTTCTCCCTGCTTACCATCAGATTTAAGGTTCTTCCTGGAAGTAGATTTCCTGTTATCTTTAGGGATCTTTGGTGAACAATATCCTTTTAACAGCAGTTGCTGAAATCATTCTTCATAAATTTTGTCATTTACTTGGATTTTTAACCTTTCACTTACAAGCAGTTTTCATTTTTTTTTTTTTTGAAAGATTTATTTATTTATTTATACAAGCACTGGGTACAGTCAGAAGCGCGGGAGGGTGAGAGAATTCACCAGAGCCAGAGCGGGGAGCAGAACAGACAGACCAACGAAGTACACTGCTGAGGGGAGCAGCAGGAGCAGCAGGAGAGGTCTGGGCGCCATGTGAGACCCTTGCCCCAGCAGCCAGGAATTGACCAGCACTGCAGAGGCTGTAAGCAGCTTCGCAGCCCAGCGCTCAACCGCTGCGCCACCAGGGGAGGCCCGCAATTTTCACTCTTACACAGACTCATGATACCTTCCACCTAACCCGGGGGCTCCTTTATTTCAGGCACCCAATGTTACACTTCTCTGTGCTCCCCATGACCAGCAACAGTGCCTGACGCACAATCAACACTCAGGAAATTCACAGTGTTACCCGTCAGTATTAACCTTCTCAAGCTCTCAGCTTCGCTGCCTCCTCTCCTCTGCTGGTCACCTGCCCCCTGTTGCCCAGATCCATGTTCCTCCCCTTCCCATGTGCCCACAAGTTATGACTCCTCGCTGCTGTGCCAAGGGAGAGCTGTGACAGGATACTGAAGGGCAGGGGGAGTGAGGTCAGCCACCACTCCCTTGGTGTCCCCTAAATTGTATCCTCTTGACTAAGGTCATCATTCCTAGTTACCTTTTTCATGCTCTTCCTCCCCATTCTCATAACTTCTTCCCTTCATTCCTCTGGGGTAAGAATGGTAAGAGCAGGACTAACCCTAGCCATGTAGACTGTATTATCCCTAGTGGGTCTTCTCACCCTGCCTGCCCTCCAACAAGAGACCCAGTATTAACCATCCTCTGATTACCCTCATGGGTCATCTCTTTACTGTTGCAACACCCACTCTGATAACTGCAACTATAAAAATATTAGAAAACTTTATGTATCTTTAAATATTAACCCACAACTGGGTTGTTCACAACACATGTTGTTTTTGCATAAATATGCTATTTGAAATACTTGGTAAATATGTTTTACCCTAGGAGAGTGATAAAGGTTATACTCTCTCCCTAGTCTCTTATAAAGTACAGATGGGGCTTGCTGGTGGCATAGGGGTTAGTCTCAGCACTCTGAAGCTATGGCCAGCCACTGCTGCATGAGTTCGATCCCTGGTCAGGGAGCTGACCCACATGATGCAGCAGAACTTGCCTATTTCACCTGCTGCTCCCTCAACAATGTATTTCAGTAGATCCGCCTGTTCTGCTCCCCACTCTGTCTCTGATAAATCCTCTCACCCTCTGCACTGCTGGTCTACACCCCAGCTCTTGTATGCATAAATAAATCTTTTTTAAAAATGAAGTACAGATGAATACTAAGCCAATTGATGTCTGTCCCAAAACATGCTCCAGTAGAGCCAGTTCCTGCAAATACCTTCACAAATACAGATATAAAACATTCCATTTGTTTTCACATACATAGCACAATTTTTTTCTATGAATATAATATCCTTGATTTATTACTATTGCTCTGTGATTTGTTAGGGTATTTACATCCTGAGTCACTCTTTCCAGCAACAAACTATCTGTGGAACTTTAGAAAATGTACTTTGAAATCCACATTTTTTTTAGAAGCCCACTAGATAATTCTAATTGGAACACAGGGTAGGGTGCCCATATATATTAAAATGGAATAGAGTTTGTGGTAAATCTCCTTACCTGCTTAATTTTCTAATATCCCTTTGTACATGTGATACTATTGTCAGCGGTTGTAGATGAGAGATGGGGTATAAACCCTGTTCACTGTTGTGCAGTGAATGCACCAGCTGTCAGGGTCACATACTTGCTCATGAAGGGCCTTCAGGCTCTGAGGACCCTCTTGGGACAGGCCTGATGTTCACACTAGCCATATGTTGCTTGGACTCTCTTGTCAGATTGCTGCCCTCAGCATCAGCTCTTTTCAACTACTGCCTCAACTAAAGAGTACCATTTTTTCCGCTAAATCAAGTTCTCCTGAATGAGGGCCCATGGACAAAGTTTGCAGGGAACTTAATACATAATGGATTGGAAGAAGAGGCCACCAGTAGCTGTGCAGTAATATAGAGGGAGAACTCACCTATAGTATATAAGACCTCAATTCTCCACCTTCATTTTAACTTTTTGAAAAACAGAAATTGTTTGTGGGGTAATTGGGGACCATAATTAAATAAAATTAGCAACTGATTTAGCAAGGGCCTATGCTATTTCAGCCATGGTCAATACTTTATTTTTTATTTATTTATTTTTTTTGAGGTGCAAGTATCTTCTGCTGAAAGACTCAGCAAGTTCTTTATTTACACATTTTTAGCAAGCCGTGAGATTACATTATCATGTGCATAGAAACAAAGCAGAAACAATCAATGCATCCCTTTTCCCATAGACTTTTGGCCACTACATGCTCCCAGCAAGAAGGCAACCTTCAAGGTTAATAAAAACTAAGCCTTACACTAGAACTCATTGTTTCAGCTAAACAATAACCTAAGACAGTAGATAGCCACCAGTACATCCCTATCAGCCAAAGCCTAAGCAAGAAAAGACTCCTCTTATTCGCATGGCCTTCAGCCGGGGACCGGCTGCTACTCAGCTATCAGAACTTTTTCTACCTAGAAACTCCTAACTCAAATAGCTTCATTTAAAAACTTTCCCAAGAAACTTCAAAAGAAGGCAAAAGAAAGACCCACTACAACTGTTGTGCTGGATTGCTTGTCAGGCATGCACAACAAACCGTCTCCCATTGTCAAGTGGGCCAATTTGTTTAATAACTAATTTCTAAACTTGGATAGCTGCATGCAAAAGAATGAAACTAGACTACTAACTCACAGCATAAACAAAAATCAGTTCAAAATGGATAAAAGACTTGGATGTAAGAACTAAAACCATTAAATATATAGAAGAAAATATAGGCAAAACACTTCATGATGTCTTTGTGAATTTGTCCCCAACATCAAGGAATGAAAAGAGAACATAAGCAACTGGGACTTCTCAAACTAAAAAGCTTCTGTATAGTGAACCAAAATGAAAAGACACCTTACTGAATGGTAGAAAATATTTTCACACCATACATCTGAATGGGACTGATTTTGAAGAACTACAAAGAGCTCATACAACTCAACAAAAAAGAAAGCCAATAACCCAATCAAAAAAAAAAAAATGAGCAAAACAGCTAAATAACATTTATCCAAAGAAGATATACAGATGGCCAATAGGCACATGAGAAAATGTTCATCATCACTTATAATCAGGGAAATGCAATCAAAACCACAATAATATATCAATACCATCTAAACCCACTGAGAATGGGCCATATTAAAAACAACAACAACAACAACAGAAGCAAATGCTAATGAGGATATATATAGAAAATGGAACTCTCCTAACACTGTTGGGAATGCAGAGGATACTGACAAGCAGCAAAGAGAAAGGGCCTCACACCGTGGGGCTGACGATCTGGCATCCCTTTGCTTTTTTGTTCATGGTCAATACTTCAAGGACAATCTAGTGAGGAAGAACAAATGTTTATTGAGCAACTATTAGGTTCTTGGCATTTTACTGACATTTCACTCAGTCTGTACAGTTACTCCAAAAAGGCTAACCTATGCAGAATTTAGGTAAATCATACCATTTAATAAGTTAATTAGAAACACTCGGAGTTGGAATTCTGCAATGGAGAAAGGAGGTAAATTTTTAGCTTTAAATGAAGAGGAAAAAAGTTAACTTAAATTTCTTCTTTCTGCACTACTCTAATAGGAAATATTTTTATTTAGGTAACATTGGTTTAAGACACTGTATATGATTCAGAAGTACAGGACTGAACTCTTCAGATGTATGTTTCCACTTCTTACACATATCCTACATCACACCCACCACCAAGTCATCTGCAGTATTTAAAAGATCATTACACTCTGGTTACAGTAAAGACCATGTTTTTACCGAGTTTGCCTTTCAAAGTCATGTAGGAAGTGTCCACCGCTCATAGCTAGATGTAGAGGAAAAGAATCCCTCCTTGCTCTTAGTCTTTTATAGCTCAACAAGACAAGATGTTCATAATCAAGTATTATCACTTTTGGATGATGACAATACATTAATCTAGTAAGCATAAGCTAGCATTGGAACCTATCGAGTAATCCTATGAAATATAAGAACTTGGAAATTTAAGAGGAAAATGAAAGCAGTAAATCATACATTCTCCCAGGTCAACATCTCATGTCCCAGGCTCATTTTTTTCAAAGACCACCCCCAAAATAAGCTAGTTCAACTCCTAGGAGAGCTGAATTTACAGCCCCAAGAAATGTGTTAAGTATTAGAGAATGGTGCCAAGAGACTGCTTAGCTGAGCTTTTGTAAACTAACCTGAAGTTTGTGGGCCTTTTACAAGACTTGAACATTTTAAGCTGAATTTATATGTGTTTGTAATAGCCAGAGAAATCAAAGTGAAAGGGACCAAGGAGACCTTTGGAGTGAAGGTCTCTTTCTCAGGTAGACAGTTTAATAGCTTCATATGAAATAACAGCACTCTTTACAGATACTGTGGGAGGGTCTGTTTTACCCATAAAGTAGAGGATTTCCTGTGAGTATTGCAGTGTGTTGTCATTGGCTCTTCACCACTGGAAGGCTGCTTTTAGAATCCTGCAAAATTGGCTCTCTATGATTCCTCCCAAGTAAAGCTCACATTCAGCAAATTTTAATAAGGACAATTGGTCACTGACTCATAAAAAAATACCATTTCCTTAGATAGATCTCTGTCCTAGTGGCATTCATAGCCTAAATAACTGCAAGTTCTTATAGAACAATCCATGATGTCAAATTTTTACAAGTTCCTGCCAGCCTCCTTTTCAGAGGAAATTAAATACCTGCTCTTGCAACCTTTATGTCCTGAGTAAACAAAGTGACAGAAAAAAAAATGCCAAAAATCATGATATATCAATTTTTCTAATATTAAGAATTTTTATCTTTTTTTCACAGCTTACTTTAAATTCTTCTAATAGTAATAATGACTTATAAAACTGATCCTCATTACAGAGGCTAAAAATGATGACTAGTGATCGCAACTATTTATTAAACACATACTAGCATACTAACCCAAGTCATGAGGAGTTATGAGCATATGCATTATCACAATGGCCTAAAGGAGATTCACAGATGTTAAGACAAATACGACTAAACTCAGTGCCCTATCTGATCACTCCACACTGCTTTGGGCCCCTGAAAATACAACCTCTCCACTAAACAGCACAATTTCTCTAAAGTGAAGCCAGCAGACAAGAGATGACCTTCCTCTTCCCTTCTCCAGAAATACTATTTATAATCCTCTTACAAGGCAATAGAAGATAGAAACTCAAATAGTTATACAGATTATATATAACATACACACATTATACACACATACATGAAAAGCACACCACCAGAATTTTCTAGTAAAGGAACATTACATAGCATTTATGGAAAAGACACAAAAATGTATTCAGGGTCTCCCTGGTGGCACAAGGGGTTAAGATGCAACCTATGAAACTATCTGCAGGCACTGCAGCATGAGTTCGATCCCCAGCCAGGGCACAACCCACGTGGCACAGCAGACCTCTCCTGACTTGCCCACTGCTCCCCTCACCAGTATATTTCAGTACATCTGCCTGTTTTGCTCCCCACTCTGTCTCTGGTGAATCCTCTCACCCCCCACATCTCTATCCTGTACCCCAGCTCTTATATACATAAATAAATCTTTAAAAAATGTATTCAATTCAGGAATTTATGTTTATTTAGGAAATTTTGTCAAGGACATCCAGATTCAGTCAAGAGTTGAAAGATATATATTTTTGATTCCATATACAAATAAGGAGGCTGAGGATAAAGTTAAGTACCTGGCACAAGGCCATGTGGATATTAAATCATCTAAACTGAAGTGCCCCTTCAAGTTCTCAAATTGTCAACTTTCTTATCATAATAACCTCACCATTTCCGGTTGATTTCCAACAGCTGTTTTTATTATTGTTCTCAATGTTTTCATTTCCTGCTCCCCACTTACATAGAGATATTTTCAGAATAAATCTGCCTCTTGGCCAAGATCAATTTGTCCTACTTTAATTCTCACCAAATGACATACTGTGGAGTTGACTCTGCGGCAGTGTTTGCCAACTTGCTGACATTGAAACCACCTAGGAACTCATGTTGCATTCCTTTCCCCAGACATGCTGATTTAGTTGGCATGGGCTATGATCTGGGAATCTAGGTGTTTCAAAGATCCCTGGGTGATTCTAATGTGCACTAAAATTTGGGAAAATGGTTCTATGATTTTTTTTTTTTGTCTAGTGTGGGATCTTCAAACCTCCTAGTCCATGCCTTAGACTATTACTCTCTGTCCCTCCATTGTCATGATCTTCTGAGAACCTCCAGGTTCTTCCCCTCATTCCTTGAAGATTTTAGCAATGGTCACTCCACAATAATTCATGCATGTTTCCTTATCCAGGTAAATAATCCTTCCAATAGCTCAGCCTGTCAGATTCTTGGTTCCTTTTTTGAACTGAGACTGTCCTCAACTCTGCCTAAGTTACCTCTGGCATGATCATACCCTCTGTATTTTTACCCACACATGAAATTGAGTTTGGGAATGGTGCAAGTGCACCTCTCTCTGGCCTCTACAGTCTTTCAAGATCATGTCTTCTTGCCCCCAACTCTAACAATTACTCATCGTTATTTGGATCTCCAAATATTCTATACCTCCTCTTCAGTGTCTGTTACCCACCTCATAGTCTCACCTCCTTCTCATCCAACTGACATTCTGGAATTCATTAGCATAATTCTCTTGCATATGTTCTCAGCATCTTCACCCCTTTTTCCACCCATAAAAGTGCAAACTTGGCTAAATAATCCCTCAATCTAGTTTTCACATGCACCAAAGGGAGAAGAGAATTGAAATAAAAACCATGCTAGCTGGGATTACTTTGAAGTAATGACCATGAACCTCAAGTGGTCTTTAGTAGTTGCCAGGCAATTCTACTTATGTCCCTAATCTATTCACTCATCCATTTTGGCATAGAGATTGTAAACTAGGAGACAGGTTGAGTTGATCTGGAATTAGTAGGAAAAAAAAAGTTGAATTATTTTTTTAAGAATAAGAATCACACTGGATTCTTATCCTGCTGAAATACATTAATCCAACAGAAAGAGAACTTCGCTGTGGGTCTACCACATACCCTGTCACACCACGTTTTATGTGTGTTTGTGTATGTGATTTTCCCTCCTTTTCTGCGGACAATACTTCTATGCTCCTATGTGAGACTGGCCCTTGTACTTGCACCCACTTTACTTAAAGATCTCCTTCAGGGGTGGTAGTCCTTTTTTTAAGAGATGACTTCTATTGGCATGCAAATGTACTGTAAAACTGCTTATTTAAAGGGAAAAAATTCCTCCTTTGCCCGCAATCTCTCTTTAGCAATGGCCTCATTTCTCTGAGTTTAATAAAAAATCTTCTCACAAGAGTTACCTGTTCTCACTCTCTCCAGTTGCCTCATATTAACAATAGTTTCCTGAATATCCCGTTTTTCTCTTGAACCTACTCTAATCAAGTTATTGTCCTTATACTGAAATAGTTTCTTACATGGTTCCAAAGAACCACTACATTTACAAAAGTGAAGGTCAATTCTTAGCCCTCCACACAGCAGCATCTGAGGCAATGTAGGACTCCTCCATCTTCAACTACTTCAGTCCACTTCCATGACATCATATTCTTTTGCTTCCTTTCCTACCCATCTCCTCAGTCTCTCCTCACCATCTTCAACAGAAAAATTTGGAATCCTTGGATTTCAATACATTTTATTCCTACTATACTTATTCCCAATTCAGCTCCTGGTTTACAATTTCTATGCCAAAAATGGTGTCCAGAATTTTGTCTTCAGCTCAGGCTACTTCCATGAACTCAACTCAGGCATCTATCTGCCATCTCAACATCTCTGCATTCCAAAACAAAGCCACAGCAGCTGTGGGCAGGTGTCCATGAGATCCACATGCTGTACCTGGCTCATGAGAGGAAGGGACAGAAGCAGCAGATGTGTTAGGGTCAAACAAAAGAGAAGCTGAGACAGAGATCCAAATCAAGCGGCTTAAAACTGACTAGAAGCAACAGAGTGGGAAATGAATTAATATTCAGCTGTTGCTCTAAGAAATGCTCTAAGTAGTGATTTCTTCACTTTTCTGTTCTGTAAATCTTTATTACTGATTTGTTAAACTGAAAATAAAAGCTGTGAAAAGGTAGAAACAAACTTGATTTTCCACCAACACAACCTACTACTTCTTTTGTAGGTTCCATCAGGTAAATTGCACTTCATTTCTTTCAGTTACTTAGAACAAAAAAAAAAAAACAATTTAGAATTATTCTTGGCTTGCTGTCTCTCACACTCTCACACAGTGCAGTCACACCATCAGCAAATCCTGTGAGTCATTCTATAAATGTTTCTTAAACCCTCTATCACTACCACCCTGTTCTGAGCTACCATTGCCACTTGCCTGCGCTGTTGCAATTAAACTTTACATTGGGCTTACTCTTTCTACTACTATTTCCCTACAATTCACTTTCCACCTGCTGCAGGAGATTTCCATTTAAAGCATAAGACAATCATGTCTCTCTCTAGCTCTGTACCACCATGGCAGTCAGTCTTGGAGGAAAAGCAAAGTGACAACGTGGATGGACAAGGCTCTCTTTCAACCTCTCCTTTGCTCTCCCTGACAGTGCTCATCCCACTCCTCCTACCTCAATACCCTCTACCCTCATGGTTTCCCTGCTGCTCCCCCATATGACAAGCACACTGCCATTCACCAGCACTTCCTGGTCCTGGATTTTTTTCCTTCAAATCTGCAGGACTTTCTTCCTCACATTCTCCAGGTCTAACCTTCAGAAAACACCCCACTCACTCTACAAAAGATTACCCTGCCTCTTAAAAATCACTGCCACAATTACACAATACCAGAAGTCAACCAATTTTTCTGTGAAGGGCCAAATTACAAAGATTTCAAACTTTTTATTTTATTTTATATAATTCTTACATCATTTTTCATTTTTGTACAACATATGCATTTTCATTTTGGTTATATTCCCCCTACAATTGCACCCCCCCCTTATTTTGACCCTAGTCCTTCCTCTCCCTACCTCTCCCCCCTCAGTGTGTCTCTGGTTTATAGTTGCTTATTGATTTTGATTTTTACTTTGTATCAGTTAGTCTTTTTCCTGGCCCCTTATTTAGGTTTTCTAAATTCCTGCTATGAGTGAGACCATCCGGTATTTTTCTTTTTCTGACTTATTTCACTGAGCATGATCCCTCCTAGCTTCATCCACGTTGCTGCAAACTGCATGTGTTTATCTTTTTTGATTGCTGAGTAATATTTCATTGTGTATATGTACCACATCTTCTTGATCCAGTCATCTATTTTTGAGCATTTGGGTTGTTTCCATAGCTTAGCTATGGTAAATAGTGCTTTATTGTAAATGTTTACAATAAATATTTATTGTAAATGTTTACAATAAATATTGTAAACATAGGGGTGCAGGTGCCCTTTGGAATTAATGTTTTTGTGTCATTTGGGTAAATACCTAGGAGTGGAATTGCTGGATCAGATGGAAGCTCTATGTTTAGTAGGTCAAGAAACCTCCACACAGCTCTCCATAGTGGTTGGACCAGTTTGCACTCTCACCAGCAATGCAGGAGAGTTTCTTTTTCTCCACAACCTCGCCAACATTTGTTGCTGCTAGTTTTAATATAAGCCTTTCTCACTGGTGTAAGATGGTATCTCATTGTAGTTTTGGTTTGCATTTCCCTGATTACAAGTGGTGTTGAACATTTTTTCATAAACCTGTTGGTCATTTGCATTTCAGATTTCAAACTTTCAAAGTCACAACTGTCACAACTACTTAACTCTGCCTCACTAGTTAAAAAAAAAAAAAAACAATAAAAAAAAACACAGCCACAGATACAATAATATGTAAAGGAATCAGCAAGACTGTGTTTTCATAAAACTGTATTTACACAAATGAACCAAAATGTATCTTCAAGACAATCTGGGGACATCTGCTTTGTAGCACCTGCTGCCCCCGAAACGGTGAACTCCTTGTTGGCAAGAATTCTTTGCTTGGGGCCTCCCCTGGTGGCGCAGCGGTTGAGCGCTGGGTTGCGAGGCTGCCTGTAGCCTATGCAGCGCCAGTTTGATTCCCCGGCCACCAGCGAGAGTCCCACAAAAAAAAAAAAAAAAAGAATTCTTTGTTTAGTAGCAGGAGGTCAGTTAACACTTTGGAATAAATGTTGACTGCTGCATAAAATGTTTTCTCTTTTTGTAATTGTAGTGCCTCTTTCTGTCATATTCTTCCATGGGAAGATGGATAGCAAGTGACGTTATTTTTCATGATGCAAGAATTAAGTGTGCCTCTTTGAATCAAAATTTCAACAGGGTAAGATTTCTACCATAGAAATGTATTGTTGAAAAAGACAAATTGCAATTTATGGTCCTTGTTAGATTTTCTTCATAAAAATATAAAAGCAATCCTTTGCATGCTTTGTAGTTAGACACATTATTGTTCCTGTTTATCACTGTTGAATTGAATTTTCTTTAAAAAACAAAACTACTGAACTGAATCAAACTGAATAATAACCTATGTTTAATGTTTAAAAATCCAGTAACAGTATTTACAATAGCAACCCATTTTTCCAACGAATATTTTGTTTTTTAACTCTAAGAATTATGGTTATGAGTGAGACCATCTGTTTTTTTCCTTTTTCTTTCTGGCTTATTTTGCTGAGCGTGATCCTCGTCTAAAATTAAAAAATACTAAAAAAAAAAAAAAACCTATTATTTAGAAAAAAAAAAGATGGCCATTATTTGTTTTACAAACCATAGCCTGTGAACAAGAGCCCAGGTTCCCAAATACACATTGTATCACATGAATCCTGTGGCTCATATAGACTCTTTCAGAGGGAAATTACTCCAAATACCATCAGAATTGCACTGCCACAACACTCTAAAGTTTTTAGTTTAAAAATAGATGAAAAGCATACAATTTTCAGCAATCCATCATGCTGGCCTATGTCTGTTGATGGTGTCCAACTAAATGTTCCAAACTAAATATTCAACCTAAAGTATCAAAGCCTATCATTTAATCAAGTTTTATTTATCAAAAATATTTTATAAATTTCAAGTTTACAGCTTTTCTTGAGACTAAAGCAAAACGTCTTGCTGCTGAAGTTATTCGAAGTTATTCCTGTGGTCACCTTCTGTGTCATCTAAATCATCTCTGAAAAGCATCCTCCTGGTGTTACTGACAGGAGTTATGAGAAGTCAAGATTTCTTATTTTCTTGTCTGTAGGAAATCTTCAGACTATGTTGAGTACCCCAAACACAAAAGGTTTCTGCATGCTGCACCTCCCAAGCATCTACAGCCACCATAACTACATAATTTTTTTTTTTTTTGCTACTGGATCATTATTCTGATAAGAACATAGGAATTAAGAAAAACCCTCCTCTATAATAACAAGCAGTCTTTTCCTCAAATAAAAGAATCAATAGAATTATCCAAGCTCATCTCGAGCACTATTCCTCATAGAAAACTTTTGGAAAAAAAGGTTACTACTCTTCTTGTACTTATGCTGCACATAAAATTACCTGCTGATCTTGGCCTATAATGATCACCTTCTGCTTTTCTAGAAATAAGAGTACACTGTTTAAGTTGGACATTTTTGAGGTGGGGAAATAAACAAATTTTACACAGATGTTTGTGAAATCAAATATTATCACTGTCATCCAAACAGCAGAATTTATGGTGGGGGGAAAGAGAAAAGATGATTCTGGGATAATTCAAATCCCAAAGGAAGAGAAAGACATATCATTTAGCAAGAATTCCCACCAGAAGCAGCATCACATGCATAAGAAACAAAAAAAGACTGAGTGGAACCCAAAAACAATAGACAAATAAGGAGGTCTGGATGAATAAAAACTCTATTTTCATTGTTTATATTACAGTATTACAAGGAGATGTTAGGGCAATGTTCCAGCAATGAATTTTTAAATCTCATTCAAGTGTGAAAGTTGAAGACACTTCAGTATTTTAATGAGCATTGGCTTAACAGGACCCTCTTGGTGCTAATAAGTCTCAGAATTAAAATAGGTAGTCAAATTTTATTCATGAGAGAAAATTCACATCAGTGTTCTAAGGTAAGTCAGCAGTTAAGTCAGTAGGTACTGTGAGAACTGCTTCAAAAAGTCTTTCGATGTTCTTTGTAGGTGGAAGCCATGACCAGCCAACATCCTTAACACTACAGAGTAGCCCGGCAAACATGGGAGGATGTAAGTGAAAGAAAGAACATAATTAATGCTGTGAGGTACATAATTAATGCTAGTTGATACATCAAAAATAATCTTAAGGCTTAATGCAATTCTATGCAAAACCCCCCAAAGGTATTTTTAATGTGGCACATAATTCTATACTTCTATAGGATAAAATGGGTAAAAAAAAAAACAAAAAAAAAAACAAGGAATTTTTATAAAGAATAAGGTAGTAACATGAGGAATTTATCTTACCAGATGTCAAAATTTTACATAAGGCAGATATAACAAATCTATAGTGAAAGAAAAAGAGTGAAGAGAACAATGGAATATAATTGAGCCCAAGAATGCACACAGTTATACAAAGAAGCTGATATTACACTTATGATCAGTAACAAAATATGTAATCAGTAGAAAAATTGTTACAAATAAATGTATGATAAGTAGGAAAAAAGACTATTCTAAATGGTTTTAGGAAAATGATCAATTATTTGAAAGAACCAAATAAATTCCAAGTGCATTATAAAGTTAAATGTGAAAAGTTCAAAGCAGAAAAATCTAAGTGAAGAAAAATGTAAATATTTTCAATGCCTTATTAAAAAACTCAAAGAGGGGTCTTCCCCAGTGGTGCAGCGGGTTGAGCGCAGCGCTGTGAAGCTGTCTGCAGCCTCTGCAGTGCGGGTTCGATTCCCAGCCAGACAGGGAGATAGCCACATGGCACGGCAGACCTCTCCTGTCTTGCCCGCTGCTCCCCTCAGCAGTGTTTTCAGTCCAGTCTGCCTGTTCTGTTCCCCACTCTATCTCTGGTAAATTTTCTCGCCCTCATGCACCTCTGGACAGTACCCCAGTTCTTGTTTAAAGAAATAAATCTTTAAAAAAATAAACTCAAAGAAAAAATATTCAACTATTTTCAAGTACTATCACAAAGTGTAAGAAATATCAAAATTAAAAGGTAAACACTAAAATGGAAAAAGTTACAACAAATATGGGTAATTAGTCCGTAATATACAATGAGTTCTTATGAACAGAGAGCAACACATCACACACTAAATTGGAGGAAAAAATCACAAATGGACACTTTATGAAAGAAATCATTTAAGTGACTATTAAACAAATGAAATCAACCTACTAAGCAAAGAATGAAATTAAAAATGAGAAAACTTTTGCTTATAATGTTTTTCAAATGTGTCTGAATGACGCATACCCAGAGCTGCAAAAACAGAGTGAAAGAGCACTGTAACAGATTGCTGGAATTATACATTTTTAAAACTTTCTGGAAATATATGTACTGATCCAAACATTTGAAAAAAAATCAAAATTCAAATATCCAATAATAACTTTAACAAATGAGGGTTAGCAAGGTTGTGCATGTGGATAGTATTTCACAAAAGAAAATTTATGGTTATTTATGGGCCTCCCTGGTGGAGCAGGGGTTAAAGATACAGCGCTATCAAGCTGTTGCCAGCCACTGCAACATGAGTTCAGTTCCTGGCCAGGTAGATAACACACATGGCTCAGCAGACCTCTCCTGTCTCACCCGCTGCTCCCCTCAGCAGTGTATTTCAGTCAATCTGCCTGTTCTGTTCCCCATTCTGTCTCTGGGCAATCCTCTCACCCCCCACACCTCTGGCCTGTACCCCAGTTCTTGTATGCATAAATAAATAAATCTTTAAAAAAATAAAAAATCTTTTAAAAAAATTAATGGTTACTTGAAAACAAGTATCAAAACCACATGATACGATCTCTGTTCACAAACACAGACACACATTTTCATAACAAAAAATAGAATAATGGACACATGCAAATTTTTTTAACATTTTATATTTGCGTCATTATCTTGGTATTTCTCAAAAATATCCTAGAAATTTTATTTAAGGTAACATATTTGCAGCCACCAACCTTATGTCTAGGCTCTAGCAGGATGATATGAGACAGACCCTGTCTTCAGGAGCTTAGAACTCACTCCAGCTCACATATGGAGAAAATTCAAACACACATGACAAGATACATTCAAACATCAAAATAGGAAATACTTTGCACCTTGAAATTCAGAGGTAAGATAGATTACAGTAGTCAAGGGAAGGGGTCTAGGCTGGGTTGTGAAGGATGACAAGGATCTATCTGATGGGAAAAGGAAACTGTACTGTGTTGATGGGAGTGTAAATTGGTACAGCCATTATGGAAAGCAGTATGGAGATTCCTAAAAAAAAAAATTAAAAGTTGGAATTCCAAATGATCCAGTTATCTCACCTCTGAGTATTTACCTGAAAAATTCAAAAGCACTAGTTTGAAGAGATCCATGCTCCCGCATGTTCACTGCAACACTATTTACATATTCAACTGCTGTGTCTGGTGACAGATGGTTGGATAAAGAAAATGTGGTGTATCTACATGATGGAATACTATTCATCTTTTTTAAAAAAAGTACGTCCTTCCATTTACAAGAACATGGGTGGACCTAGAGGGTACTATGTTTAGAGAAATAAGTCAGACTGAGAAAAACCAACTCTGAGTGATTTCATTCACAGAGTACATGGAGAAACAAAACAAGACAATGAACTAAGCTCAACAAAAATAAACTTTTAGACTATAAGAACAAATCAGTGGTTACCAGAGGGGAAGAGAGTGAATAAATTGGGTAAAAGGGGGGTCAAGCATATGGTGACACATAGAACTAGATGCTTAGTAGTGAATGTAATATAAACGGTTATTGACTTATAACAATGTACACGTGAAACTTACATAATGTTACAATGCAAAGTTCCTTCAACCAAAAACAGAAAAATAAGAATTTGTCTAATGAGAAAACTAATGAAGACTCGAGAGGCAAAGTCAGGGCTGGTTAAGGCATCTCCAAACAACAAAGACAACACCTTCCTGTCCTAAAGTTGAAAGGTATTTGAAGTTGAAAGGTATCTGGAAACGCAACATAAATACACAGCTAATATCTCAAACAGAACATTTTATAGCTTCCATTTTCTACCAGAGATTCTGTAATAGTCTGCCTCTTTGAGAAAGAGGCAAAACTCATCTTAAACAATGAAAAATGAGTTATTTCAATGTACAAGAATTCCAAAATGTTTTCACAATTATAGACAGGCAACAAATTTGGCATCATGACTACATGTGAATTCCTTAGAGGCGAATGGAACGATCCACTACTAAAAAGTGGATGTGGTGAGCAGGACGTGTATATGTGCTATGTAGCAAAGAGAGAACTTTCCCATGACCTACAGAGACTGAAAAATGACCACAGATGGTTTATACCAGAAAAGCTGGAAAAATTACATCAAGTCCTGTGAAAAATCTTAATTTGGAAAAAAAATAAGGAGAAACAAATAAATAAGGGGTCACCAGCAACCTCGGAATTAAAGGAGGTCTTTCTCAATCAGCCTCTCTGAGATTTTAACATATGGACTTTCTAAATCACAGAGGTCTGGAGAGAAGATGCGAACCAAAGTGAGTTCCAAATCCCTGAGTTTTATTATCCCATTGTTACGCACTAGAAAGATTTATGGGAACCTCTCCCATAAATGATTTGAGCATACTAAAGAAATGGCTTGTTCTCACTGGATCTTTTTATAAGGAGGTAATGAAGTGTGCCAGGAAGAACACTGAGCGAATGATGGGTGACCAGGACTCCAGCTATCATGGTCATTATCTTAGGCAAATGGCATCTAGCCCTGAACTCCACAGGGTTCCCACTTTTATTACCTGAAAGATAAAGACAGTTTTGAATGTAGAGTAACACAACAGGTCTTAAGAAGGTTGGGAAGATAATGGTTCAGTAGCCCCACTGAGAATGTTCCCAAATAGGTAGTTTCAAAGGAATTGATAAAAGTTGGACAATGTGGAATACTCTATAAGCCACAGGCAAAAAGCTCACTGTGCTTCCGAGCCACAGATTCTACTTCATTGGACTTAGAAATCTTCCTGCTCTCCATTTTATAGTAATGATACCCCACCTGGAGTGAATGTAACCTAACATCTGACTTGCAATGAATGGCACCTTATGATTTATAAGGTAAATAAGCTAACAGGCTTATAATCTCTCCATGAGATATATATTTTACAGATAAAAATATTCAAGGCATAGGGAGGTTGATTTGCTTGTCAGAGAGATGGGGAAGCTAAGAAAGAGACAGAGCTGAGGGTTGGGAGCAGGGCCACCCATTCATTTCGCCTGTGCTCTTAAGAACTTGGTCCCAACTTTGCTGACAAGGAGGAGCTGAGATCCAGTTGGAGCCGAGAATGGGTAAGCAACTTTCCTGCCTAATATCACAAAAATAAGAACACTGAATTGCCCATCGGAAAGATAGCATGGGAACTCAGACACAACCAAGTAACTTATTAGAAAAATCCTACTTTAAAATTCCACTGAGATGCTTTGCATAATTGAAGCTGCCAGCTGAAGTATCAATTTGTTGCTTTTATGCTAAATGTTGGTGTAATGTAATGGCACACTTGTTTCACTCACTGTTAATGGAAAAAAACAAACAAACAATGACTGTTTCATGACAAGTAAGATTTTAAAAAGTAATGATTAAGAGAGCTAGGCTGAGTTAAATTCTGGTCCCAAGACTTACTGGCTCTGTGATATGCTGTGTTAGTCACTGCTGTATCCTGAATGCCTTGCAGAGGGTCTGACACCTAATAATCTGGTAATAAAAGTTTATTGAATTTTTAGCACTTAATTTATTTTTCCAGAAAAAGGGAACTTATTCTCTCCCCTTTTCTCTCCCTTACACACACACACACAATTTTCTTTCTTTTTTTTTTTTTTTAAAGAGAATAGTGCATAGTAAATCATTTCCACTCTTTTGTCTTTCTTGGTCATTTTTGAGACTAGTTGCTTTTCCAGAGACAGTACTATTTTCAAAAGAGCAGCATTAATGCTGTGCCATGAATATTTAACCATCACTCCACAGGGCCACATAAGAAATTCACTCTGAAGTTTAAAATAACCAGTTTGTCTCCTTTGGTCACATTAAATGAAATATTTTACTCCACTCTGTGTCTCATGAATCTTTGGACAGCATTTATTTTTCTAGAAGTTGAGGAACTATTTGGATGGTATCTCAGACGACCTAAGAAACACAAAGTCCCTTTGCCAGGTTCTGAGGTCTATTCCTCTGAGCACTGGAAGCATTGAGTGAAAATTAAAAAATCGTACAAAAAAAAAATATGTCAAAACATTCACAGCCACCCAAAATGATTAACTAACAAGCTCTGAGTAAAATGGAAGGCAGAAAATGGAGAGTAAGAAGGAAAGCTGTATGTCATAGAATACGGATAACCCTTCAGATTTTTGACAGTCTACTTTAAATTTGCTTTTTTTTTAATTGGAAAGTGATTTATAGCAAAAATATTCAATTCCCCTCAAATAGAACAGATTAATAGACTTTGATTATACCCTTAGTTACCAATGAGGTGAATGATAGTACAAATAATTTTATCTTCCTCAACATGCTGTTCCTCGTGTTGAACTGAGACAGTTGGAATAGAAAAGTCCTACAGGTCTTTTTATTTCTAAAACACTTTAGGTTATCGGGTTAATGACATAGATGAGATTTAGATGATGAACTGTGGGTTTTAATGTGCTTGTTCGATAATAATGGTTGACCTCTGTTGAGCCAGGCACTTTTCTAATGCTTTGTGTGTATAACAACACTAATCCTTCCAACATTCCCATGACGCAGCACAATTGCTGCCCAGTTTCATAAATGGGCAAACAAAAGCACAGAGATCACAAAGCTAGCAGCCAAGCCATGTGTTGGGGGGTTCTAACTCAGCCCATCCCTGCAGAGCCCATGGGTCAGGCACTCTGCATTTGTGCTCATGCAGAATGAGCGTCTGTGACCGACTGCTAGTTGCTTTGACTGCCTCAGGCATCAGAGTGCCAAATTACGGAAGGCCCACCTCATATCTGAAATACCTTCCCAGGATGCACAAAGAGGCTGCTGTGGAGGGGAGGGAATGGTGGTCACAGTAGTCAGAATCTGGGGTCCTTGGCCTGAGCTCAAAAATAAAACCAGGGAAATCTGGCTACAATCTGAGTGAATCTAGGGAGAAGGGAAAATCCCAATTTCCTAACCACAGCCCAGCACTGGAACTAAAGAATTAGATCGGTTTTGTGCAAGGGTTTTCAGAAAACCAAATCACAAGAGACCTGACTTAGGTTCTCTGAGCCTCCCAGATGACCTGGGAAAGAAAACACACACTCCAGTACAGCTGAACTCTAGTGGGAACTATGTATCTAATGTATCAACAGGTTCCTACAGGAGTATATGGGAGAATGTGTATGTGTGTAAATGTGTATGTGCATAAATGTGTATGTGCAAGTGCACACACTCACATGTATACAACTTCTCCCCTCCTTCCGACGAAGGTTCTGGAGGCTGCATGCTCCCGACAAGCTGAGAGTCCCTGTGCATAACTCTTCCTAAAGGACAGTGGCAGGTGCCTCCACCAGCCATCATGTCCATCTCCTTTTCTCGGGTGTCCCTCATATGACAACCAGGCATTGCATCCCCCAGAAATAACAATCTCAGCTCCCCATCAGCTGGGAGCAATTCTTAGTAGGGGAAAGCCTCCAGGCACCTGGCTCAGGCAGTACCATTCAGTCTTCACACAGTCTAAAACTGAATTTATGGAGGAAAAGTTTTTAACTCCTCAAAGACAAAGTTCAACCAATATATAATTTTTATTACTAAAAAAATGATTAATGCCTCCACTTGAAGGTATTGCATTTGGCTCCTTCCTTGGCCTTCCGTGTTTCTCTCAGAAGAGGGGGCAGGTGGTTAATCACACCATTTCAGCATCAGGAAACTCCTGGATGAGAGAAGATCTACCACAAATGAAGAGCTTTTCAACTTCACCATGCTGACGTCCAGGGTTGTGGAACACTGATAAAGTGACCCCAGGCTTTCATTAAACCAATACAATTAGGTCACACAGATTTACCAATCTGCCATGTGGTTTTTGAGTTCCTAATACCTCAAATGTCCCCAAAGACATTTTTAAAAACACGTTACTCCTTCAAAGTGCCAAGATTCCATGGGAACAGTAAGCTCTGTTTCAAAAATAAAGTTCAAGCTACCCAGAAAGAACGTATCGGTCAGTGCTGAACTCTAGAAAGGACTGGGACTCAGAAATATGTGGTAGAATACAAAGCTCTTCAGCACAGAGCATGGGTGTTAGAGGCTTTGAGAAAACCTTCTGTACCAAAGCACACTCTGAAGTCCTTCTGACTCTGAGAATTAGAACAGAACATTTCAAAGCCCTGAATTGTTAACTAATTTTTCACGAAATGAGACTAGTCATGTTGTTTCCTGTCCAGTGAAAGAAAGCAGCTTGACTTCCTGAGTTCTGTATTTTTCTCTTTCCTCCACCCATTTCACATATTCTACCAGCTCTGAGACTGCATTGTGTAGGTAAATGCTCATAGACATGTTCATAAAGGCTGTCAGAGGCATAAGAACTATAAAAGTCTTCTTCCCATTGGAGAGCCATCAGGAGAACTCCAAAGCTAAGAGATTCATGAAAGTGAACCTTCATCCAGTGAGCTTGTGGGTACAAGAAACATGGTAGGCAGAGCTCTGCCTGCTGTAAGTTAGGGTAGAATCGGCTTACTGCTATCCAGGGTGGACTGAAAAAGGGAGAAAGCACACTCTGCTTTGCTGACGTAGATGCCATATTCTGCAGAGGCTGTACCTCAATGCATATGGCATAGGCTTGATCATCCCCATTTTATTTATGAAGATAAAACACCCACATCCATGGATCTGGTTTGTGAATGCACACAAATCAAACCCACACCTATTAACTACAATTTTGAAAATGATATCAAACTATTAAAACCTCTGTCCAGACTCTATAGCCACATCTTGGGAAGGGGAAGAAACTCTAATAATAATGCTTCTTTGCAGCACCTAAAATCACATCACCAAATCACTACAAAATATTGAAAATGCTCCAGATAAAACTCACTATAAAATGGACCCACAAAAACCTCCCTTTCAAGCTATTTCCCCTGTCTCTTGGATTTGGAGGATGAATACCTGGCTTAAAAACCACCTCAACTCAGTTTTAAAGAAGTTTATCCCAATGGTATTTTTGTGTAGCACAAAATGTTTTTCTCTTGATCTGTAGAAGGATTTTTTATAGTCATTTTTTAAATGAGGAAAAAAATGTTACACACACAATTTTGTTTTCAAGCTAAACTATGTAGTTATAAATCCATGACAGTTGGACAAAAAAGGTTTGAGGCAGAGAATTTGCCACATTAAGTCACAGCGAGTCTAGAAGTTGATGAGAAATGAAATGCAGTCCAGGGTCATCTACCTTCAGCCTTGGACGCCCCATCCTCAAGCTTTATTGGGGGTGAGCCTAGATGTCACAAAGCTTGTCTCTGGCAGGTGAAGCCAGGTATAGACAACCTGTATCACAGCCCCAAAAGACCTTTCAGGGCCTCCCTGGTGGCACAAGAGGTTAAACATCAGCACTACAAAGCACTACAAAGCTATCCAAAAGAACTTTCAAGAGCCCTCTCTGTAGCCCACCCTGCCCCCCAAACCCATGCCCATTACATTTCCAGTTAGTGTGTGTGAGAACCTCAGCGAATTTATTTTTACACACACTTTTAATGCATAGAATCCAAATAGAGGCATTTATTAATTAAGAGGACCCCAACTCCCACAAAATCACACTCCTGTGCTGTCTCATTTTTCTACACTTTTTATAGGACTCCAGCATCCTGACTTGTCATGGAAAATGCAGTAGAAATTTTTAACCATCGTTTTTAACTTAAGAGTCACTGGTACATTTTAAAACACGGGATGATGTAGGGGGATGGGGAGGAAGGTAAAGGAAGACTAGAGAGAGTGGTGGATGAATTAATGGGTTATGACTGCCATCTGGTGGCAAAGATACAAAAATACAGAAGATGTGCCTCCCCGGTGGCAGAGTGAGTTGAGCGCAGACTGTGAAGCTGTCCGCAGCCTCTGCAGCAAGGGTTCGATCCCGGCCGGCCAGGGAGATTCCCACATGGCACGGCAGACCTCTCCTGTCTCGCCTGCTGCCCCCCTCAGCAGTGCTTTCAGTCCGTCTCCTTGTTCTGCTCCCCACTCTGTCTCTGGTAAATCCTCTCACCCTCCTGTGCCTCTGTCCTGTACCCCAGTTACTGTATAAATAAAAAATAAAAATCTTGGGTCTCCCCGGTGGCGCAGCGGTTGAGCGCTGGGTTGCGAAGCTACCCGCAACCCCTGCAGCACCGGTTCAATCCCCGGCCGCAGGCTGAGGGTCCCAAATGGCGTGCAGACCTCTCCTGCCGCCCGCTGCTCCCCTCTGCAGTGTACTTCGGTCCTTCTGCCTGCTCTGCTCCCTGCTCTGGATCTGGTGAATTCTTTCACCCTCCTGCACTTCTGACTGTACCCAGTGCTTGTATAAATAAATAAATAAATCTTAAAAATAAAATTAAAAAAAAATCTTTTTAAAAATTTTTTTTTAAATACAGAAGATATATTCTGAGAGATAAAAAACAAGTTAGTTGGGACAATGCATTGATATATGAAATGTCAACAAGATGTTGAATTCTGAAGTGATTATCAGATGTTTTGTGTTACACATGCAATCCACACCAGTTGCAACTTGACTTGTTCTAACTCATTTTCCCCCACACTACCCAAGACATAAAGGTGTTTATATTTTCAGACACAAGAACCAGAGAAAAGGATAGTTGATCACTATATCTAGTTTACCTCCCTGTGGAATTCTTAATCCAGGATAACTGGAAGTTGAAAAATCTGCTATGTAAAGGGTAGCTCTCAAAGGGGTCAACTCATCACCTGTTTGCATATACCAGGGTCTTAGTGTATTTCATAAGGAGTCAACACAATAAAATCAGGTAAAATGCAGGATGGCACTGACTTGAAATGTGACTATGACTATGTAGGGTGGATAAGAGTCCCCCCAGTCACTCCTGTAGTGTTTAAAGGTCCTTTTCTATGAAAGCTTCCATCACACAACAAAGAACACAGACTCCAGCACACAGCAAGCAATCAGTGTTTTTGCATTGTATACGTGCACACTTTGTTTCTGCCCTCCAGATTTCACACCCTTTCTTCCCTTTCATCCTATATCCGCCCACCCTCTCCGCCATACTATCCACGTCTTTGCCAAATTTAAATGTGATACCCCTGAAAATGTTTCCAGAATATCTATACAGTTCTGATCCCACAATGATGATTTTGGGGTTGCCTGCTAATGTGTTGGCCTTGCTTGAAACATTACCTACACATATTACTATTTCCAAATCTTTGGAGAAAAAATTGAGGAATGATTCTCCCCGGTTAAAAGTGAACAAATCGTGGGCCTCCCCAGGGGCACAGCGGTTGAGCACTGGGTTGCAAAGCTGCCTGCAGCCTCTGCAGTTCCGGTTCGATCCCTGGCCACCAGGTGAGGGTCCCACATGGTGAGGGTCTTCTGCCGCCCACTGCTCCCCTCAGCAGTGTACTTCATCAGTCTGCCTGTTCTGCTCTCCATTCTGGCTCTGGTGAATTTCTCTCACCCTCCTGCACCTCTGACTGTACCCAGTGCTTGTATAAATAAATAAATAAATAAATCTTTTTTTAAAAAAAGAAAAAGGTGGACAAATCTTGCCTCAAAGTAGTACATACCTTACATAGAAGAGGATGAAGAAACCAGGTTTAGAAACAATCTGTCTAATGTAAAGCTTAAACTCATCTCTTCCATCATAATAACTATCACCGCTTAAGACTTGTGCACACAAATGGACATGCACACATGCAGATGTGTCCAGCAGATACAAGTGCACACATGCATTTCATAATAATAATGGCACCAATGTATTTTTTTAATCACTTTTATCAGCATTGCATCTATTCATCAACAGGACATGAATGATCTGACATTAGAAATATCTTACACTTCCTTTTAGCAACTGCAGAGAGCCCACATAAGCAAGTGGGGTGGTCTCTGGATTAAGAGTCTGGTTCTAAAGTCAGATTGCATTCTGCCATGTGCCAGCTGTACAATATTGGAAAAGGCACTGATCTAAGACCCTTAGTTTTCCATCTTTGAAATACTGATAAGGCTTTCTGAAAATGAGATGAGAGATAATCCACAAAAAGAGCTTAGTAAGCACCATTGGTTGGTTTTCATTATTCATTATTCCTTCTGCCACTGGATATTCAATATAGATCATCAATAACTGTTTTCAGTGGTAACAGTAATGCTTTCACAAAAGGAAAAGAGCTCTTGCTTATCCTCAGAATGGCAAGGCGACCCCCCCACAAGACAAGGCTCTGTGTGGGTTGTAGATCATGTGGGCTCTGGACTGAACTGAGCATCCTTGGTCAGTTGGATATTAGGATATTAGGCAAAGCAGAGGGCACCTGGATATTAGGCAAAGCAGAGGGCACCTGGCTTCTGGCTTCCTGGTTTCCCAGTGATGACAAGGAAAATTCCAAATGCAAAAATAGCAATTTGTCATTTTTCTCCTAGAAGTCTCACAAAAGCGGTTCCTCTCCTCCACCCATCTCCTGCAAACAGTAACTAATTCAGCGCTCTCGATTTTGATTTTTATCTATGACTTTTTCCTAATATGCAAATACAAAAAGAAATTACAGCACATAATCTATGAAAACATATAAATCCCAGATTATCCTAGGAAATGACAAGAATTTTCCCAAACTACTGTTTAATGGGTGGTAGATTTTTTAAAGTTGGAGAGAGAGAGCATGCGTGAGTGAGCCCTGATGTGCATGCATTTAAAGGTGGTATCAATTCTTAGACTACTGCCCAGTGTATCACTGCATGGGCACTGATGCCCTGAGAGCCCCACACCCCTGCCACAACCTTGGCAAAGGTCACACACCAGAGGGGTCACCCACGGATATTAGAAAAAAGCTACAAAATCTTTTAACCTTTAACCAGTAACCCTGAAATACCAAATGCAAAATCAAAAAAATATATACTAGTTAGTTAAATTATACATCTTATACACAATGGGGTAATTTGAAGAGTTAAAAAAAGTGAGAAATATCTCTATGCATTTCTGTGAATTATGTAAGATGTACTACTGAGCAGGAACAATCTCAAAGAGAAAAACCTATATAGTTTGCTGTCATTTACCTAAAAACAGGGTATGTGTATATGAACACATATTTATATACTCATATTTTCAAAAAAAACAATAGAAGGATTAATCACACAAAATATTTTAAATACTTACAAATAGTCTAAGAGCTAATATAGTAAACAGGACAGAAGCTAGTGTTTTGTAAATATAACTTATTTTATAATTTTAATTGTAATATGTTATAATTAACATGTGAATATGTTAATTTCAACTTTTATACACACATAAATAGTTCTTATTAGTTTCTCAAACATGTATAATTTTCTAACATTGTTTTCTAAGGCCAAAAATAAAAATAAACACTTTAGCCATTTCAGTTTATACTATTTCAATTTATAGTGCTGATGGTAGTGTTGGTAATGTGCTTATGAGACTATTGAGCCTGCCCTGCAGGATGAAGTAAATAAGTGGGTTTGTTTTTATCACAAACAAACCATAATTTTACCACGAGAGAAAGGAGATACAATTGTAAAGTCACTGCAATGAAACTAAAGTCCGTCTCCCAGAATACAGTTGAAAATATCAACCTACCAAAAACTTATCTTTAAAAAAGGATTTGAAGGACTCCCTAACTCTGTCCTCTAGTGACTACAATAACGACTAGCCGGAAGGAAGTGTTCCCAAAAGAGCCCAGATTGTGGTTCTAAATATTATTTTTCATTAGAAGGAAACTGGGCTTCTAAGAGAAGAGGCTGATTTTAAATCTGGAACAAGATACTAACCAAAAAAGAAAAAGAAAAGAAAAAAAAGGGAAGGCAGGAAGGCAGGAAGGAAGGGAACTATCTTACAGATCAAAAAACAAGGAAGTCTACCAAGATCATATCCAAAGGATCCAGGGTCACCTTGAAAGATTCCTACCACACCAAGAATAATAAATACAGCCCCCCCCTCCCCGGTGGCACAGCGGTTGAGCGCTGGGCTGCAAAGCTGCCCGCAGCCTCTGCAGCACCAGTTCGATCCCCAGCCACCAGCGAGGGTCCCACATGGTGCACAGACCTCTCCTGCCGCCCGCTGCTCCACTCAACAGTGCACTTCGTCAGTCTGCCTGTTCTGCTCCCCGCTCTGGCTCTAGTGAATTCTCTCACCCTCCCGCAACTTCTGACTATACCCAGTGCTTGTATAAATAAATAAATAAATAAATAAATAAATAAATAAAAAAAAGAATAATAAATACAAACCCATCAAATAGGAATAATCCAGGCTTTGTAAACAGAAGTCAAACAGCAAACTCACTGGCTACATTGGGAGAGTAATGTGGGACAAAGTCATTTTGAAGACTAGGAAATAAAAAGGAAAGGATCAAACTTTTCCCTATTTTTTTCCTATATAAATTATACTCGAGGTTATCTAAGTAGTTAATGAGGACAGGTTCTCTATATGGAAATATTCTAGCTAATTTTCAAAAGGGGAATGGTAGGGTAGTGGTATTCTGACATCACTCTTTTGCAAACCCTAATGAGTCCATGCATTTGGACAACAATCATCAAGTTCCCTCAATAAATCACGAGAGGGGAAAAAATGTGAGAAATGACAATGAAAAAACAAAAACTTTAAAAACAAAAAGAGCATCAACCAGTTAATAGGTGCCTCTTGATGTAAGTGCACAAAATCTATCATGCATTCCTGCCTGAAAAATTGAACCCAAATCTTATCAAGACTCTAAATCTGGAGTTCCCTGGTGGTGCAAGGGGTTAAGCACCACACCATGGGGCAGTCCACAGCCTCTGCAGTGCGAGTTTGATCCCTGGCCGGCCAGAGAGAAACCCACATGGCGCGGCAGACCTCTCCTGTCTCGCCCGCTACTCCCCTCAGCAGTGTATTTCAGTCAGTCTGCCTTTTCTGTTCCCCACTCTGTCTCTGGTGAGTCCTCTCACCCCCCGCATCTCTGGCCTGTACCCCAGCTCTTGTACGCATGAATAAATAAATCTTTAAAAAAAAAGACTCTGAATCTACCATTCACTGAAATTATAGGAATATATAATAGGGATGTCCCAGAGATACAATCGGCAAAATCCAATTTCCTCAACAAATCAATCACAAGAGAAAAAATATGAAGGAGAGAGGCCCGACAGACTAAAAAAAAAAGATTTGAAACCAGTTGCAAAGCCTCAGTCTTATGTAGAAACTGATTTACAACAACAACAACAAAAAAAAAAAACCTTGAAATTATGAGACATTGAGCAATATTTGATACTGAAAGAATACTTGATGATATTCAGGAATTATCCCTATTTGAGGTGTGATAATGGTCTTGTGGTTAAGAAAAGTTCCAATCTTTGAAAAATACTGAAATATTTACCAAAAGAAAAACCCTGTTTCAGGATATGGCTATGAAATGCTATAGAGTATGTAAGAGCTTTAAGGGTGATGACTTGAGAATGAATTCATAATTATTAGAAACTGTGATGAGTATATGGGAGAAAAGTATTCAATTCTCTATAGGTTGCATGTATTTGAAATTTTCCACTAAAGAAACAGGAAAAAGGAAATCCACATGTTATCATTAACCTACAAGGACCTGTAGAACGGATGTTCACCCACTACCCATCACATCACCCCACTCCGCCTTCACTCGCTCTGTGCCAGCACTTCTGACTTTTCTGCTCTGAGGCTACCTGCATCTCTTGGCCCAGATAGAATGGAGCAGAGGAAATAGCTGAATGGGTAGTGGCAGCCAATTCTCCAAAAAATATTAAAGACATTAAGTATACACATATGAAATGAAAGAAAGCAACCATCTGCTATCTACTTGTCCTTTTTCTACTTGTTCTAGCATTCTCAGCCTGTTTTATGCTATGGAGAGCTAGCGCATCAAGGCCAACCTAATCTGCATTTCACCTTGGTGTTTGGGTTTCAACAGAGAATAACCTAGCCCCATCCTAACAGGTATTTCCCTCCTCTGAGCAACCCACACACCAGCATGAATAAAGCCCAGGGGTAAGGTCATAACTATTATAAGTTGTACCCTATGTCTTTAGAGCAAAATGCTGCAGGATGGTGGAGGAATAATAGCTTTCTCCTTTAATTTGATGTAGAAATGAGAAATATAATGCTATCAACAAAATATTAGAAGCCTGCTAAAGGCACTTTTCCCTGCCTTTTTTTTAAAAAAAAAAAAAAAGTTTCAGTACTACAGTTTTCCTGCTTTACTAAGTATTTAATGGCCTGGTATAGAGCTGCAAAAATTTGCTAATAATTTGGTATAGACACACAATAGAAAAAAGTAAACTATGACATCACAATAATTTGTAGGGGTGGGAAAGCAAAAGGGTAGAGTTTTTGTACCTATTTAGGTACAAAACCTAAATGAAAACCTTTATCAGTTTTTATTGCAAAACAACTTATCGCAGGTGGATGGCAGTGGGGCTGGTTTGAGAAATAAGGACTAATATGTGGGGCTTTCTGAGGTAATGGAAAGTTTAGGAACAAGTATGCTTAAGTCATATAGAAAAGGACAAAACAAAGGGATGCAGAAAATAACTGAAAATTCAGGAGATTGTTTGACACATATAAAGGACTTTATAAAAACACAAAAACTTCCGCTTTTGTATTCAGAGCCATAAAATAATGCAAAGGGCACATTGCAGCAGTAAGGCAGATGCACGTGGACAGTTACATAACTTTGCAGCAGCTCCACACACCTTGGCGAGAACTGATGGTTCCCAAATCCAGGAATAGCTCCCCATGTGATTTCTGACTGACTGAGGAAGAGAATGCACCTGGCTGGAGAACCTCCGCCTCCCACCTTGACCCAAAAAGTGATGAGTGAGGCAATCATTTTCCTGCTAGAATTAGGTAAGAACTTTAGAGAGAAGAGATGTGAGGGTGTGGATGATGGCCCCCACAGTGCTGTCTGTAAAAAGGCAGGGCCTGTGAATGCCAGGCACCATTCAGCTGTCTGATTCCAAAAACCACATTCTGGGAACACCACTGTTTGTCAAGCCTCCGGCTAGAAGCAGGGACAGAGCACAGCAAAACAGGCATGGTTTCTAAGGAAAGCGAGCATGTCTGTTAGGAATTTAACTGTCCAGTGATAAACACAGAAGGGGTACAGCTCAGTGACAGAGCACTTGACTGCAGAGATAAACAGAGAAGCCAGGCACGGACGTCCCTGGGTTCACCTCAACTGGCTTCTTTCACAAATGATCCCTCCCAAAAACCTGTGAACCACATTTCAAAATTGCCAGAGTCCATAAGAGTTTAGAACACACAGAAACCAAGGATAAGAGACAAAGTTTAGCTTCTATTCTGCAGAATTTGTGATAAAAAGCAATGCAAAAAACCAACATTATCATAACTTTAGCTTTCTAAACAGGAGAAAAATCACTAAATAAAATCTTCCCCATCCACCTTACCTTGAGTCCTGTGGTCAGTGCAATTCAAAGATCAGTAAGTCAAGGCTGGCATTTTCCAGTTCTATTTTGTCTCAGGTAGAACCAGATAGTTTATATTATGGGGGAAATGACAGCATCAAAGAATGAATTCAATGAAGTCTGCTTTACTCCATACATATAAATTAATGCTTATGGAATTAGTTGGCACACAAAAACTGAGAAGCTTTTTTCTGTGCAAAGCTGGCATGAAAATAAAAGGAACTTAGAAAAAAAAAACAGCCCAACGTAACAAAGACCCCAAAGCCCAAGTACCTGGAAGTTATCAGACATGAATACTATACCAGAACATAGAAAAATTCATCATCTTTTCAAATTTAAAGATTAAAAAACCAAAATAAAGAGCCAAAATATTTAAATTCTTGTTACCAGAAAAAAAAAAAAACCCACATACAGATTTCCCCACAATCTCAACAAAGTGTTCCTACGAAGCAGTTCCGAAGATGAAATGGCATAAATTACCATTCCTTTATATGAAGCGATCAAGCAGGCCCCCAAAATAACCTACCAAAATAACCTACCAGATTACGCCAATAACGCTCACATACAGTAAAAGCAGCAGGATGTGACAAGCACATACCTATATGAAGCAGTTCTGGAGAAGGAGCTTGACAGGTCACTCTTGAAGCTCATGATGCTGCTGCCTCCATGCCTTTTGTTGTAAAAGCAAAAGTCCTCCTCGGATTTCTTTCTGCTGGTGAAAACAGGTACTGATATAGGTCTTTCACCAAAGCAAAGTGGTCTAAGATCAGCTTTCAAAAAGCGGTGGATACCTCTAATTATCTGTGTACATTTCTCTTGTCTGTGATAACTATTTTGACTTATTTTTTGAGTAGGTAATAAACATATTTGGTTTAGAAAGAGTAGAGAAGTGGGTACTCTCCCTGCTCCTTGCCACCTCAGTCCCATTCCTAGAGGAAAACAATGAACTTGATGGCTTGAGTGTCTTGGGGAAATCCCAACTGCAGAGACAGTGGTTTCCACATGCGTATTGGTATTCTTGTGCTACCTGCCAGTGAAGGACCTCACCTGTGGGCATGTGGATATGTGACTCTTCAACCTGTCCTCTGATGAAGTACACTCCAGCGGTATCTAAATTTTGACACAATCTTGGCACTTATTTGTAGTGGAAATGCTGTTTCAAGTGATATTTCTTCTTTTTTTTTTTAAAGATTTATTTATTCATGCATACAAGAACCAGGATACAGGCCAGATATGCGGGAGGGTGAAAGGATTCACCAGAGTCAGAGCAGGGAACAGAACAGGCAGAGTGACGAAATACACTGCTGAGGGGAGCAGCAGGCAAGACAGGAGAGGTCTGCTCACCACAGTATCTCACTGGCCGGCCGGCCGGGATCAAACCTGTGCTATAGAGGCTGTGGACCACTTCAGAGCACTGCACTCAACCGCCTGCACCACCACAGGAGGCCCTCAAGTGATATTTCTATCTTTCACTTAAATGAAGGTTGTTTACTCGCCCTCCATAGATAATGGACCCTTCATCATAATACATAAGCTCATCTAGTTACCTCTACCATCACCAACATGCTGTGATATGCAAGTTCTTTGCACTTCCCATTCCAAGATTTAAAGAAAATTGCCATTTCATTGTAGCTTTGATTTTACTTTCTTCGTATAAGCGTAACTGACATTTTGAACACCAGTAAGAGCTGAGAATCATAAAACTTTGTCATTGTCTTTTTCCTTAAAACTACCCATCAGGAAGCTTTTAAAAGTTGAAGATGGTAGAATTGAAGTTACCAAAAGGGGAGTGTGTTACCCCACATAGTAAAGAAGGGAAGAGGTCCAACAGGCTGTGGTGGAGGATTATGAGGGCGGGGGTGGGGGGGTGAGGTGGAAACACATCTGGACTACATCCCCTAAAAGATACACAGTGTTGTAAACCAAAGTAACTTCAATAAAAAAAATAATGTTTTAAAAAATGAACAGTTGGACCTCCCCTGGTGGCTCAGCCCTTGAGCATTGGGCTGCGAAGCTGCCTGCAGCCTCTGCAGCGCCAGTTCGATCCCTGGCCGCCAGTGAGGGTCCCGCATGGCACTCAGACCTCTCCTGCTGCACCCGCTGCTCCCCTCAGCAGTGTATTTCGTCAGTCTGCCTGTTCTGTTGAATTCTTTCACCCTCCCACGCTTCTGACTGTACCCAGTGCTTGTATAAATAAAGAAATAAATCTTTAAAAAATAAAAATAAAAAATGGTCATGGGGATATAAGGTACAGATTGGGGACTACAGTTAACAATACTGCTACATATTTAAAGTTGCTAAGAGTAGATGTGATGTTAATACCTCACATCACAGGAAAAATAATTGTAACTATGTAAGGTGGTAGATATTAACTTATTGTAGAGATCATTTTGCAATATACCCACATATCACATAATTGTGTTGTACACGTTAAACTAATAGGATGATATCTGTCAAGTAGCTCAATAAAACTAGAACAAAAACACACACATACCACCCATTTTCATCTTTGCTTTTGCTTGAGAGATGATCTATCAAAAGCTACTTGCTCAGCAGACAAAGCACACAAAGCCTGTTTTAATTCCAACCTTAATTTTACTTTATATAATACTTGCTTTCTAGAATGTTCTGAATTTTTTATATTATTATTTTATTATAAAGAGCTGAACTATAAGGGAGGAAAAGATATATTTCATAAAAATATTGCCCTCAGAATCAAGTTCTTTTTTTTTTAAATTGAACCCTCAATCTTGTTTTTCCTATTTCACATCTCACCATCTCTCTCTAGATATGTTTTTCCATCACTGACCAGGCAACACTGAATCACTAAAGATTAATAATTTCTAATGTATCTGTTTTATTCCAGTATAGAAAGATATGCCTCTGCATGAAATCAAGGGGCAAAAAACATTGTTAGCACAACAAACACTTTCTGAAATATAAATAAAACAGTCTGTAGCAAAGCAGTATCATCAGTTATGTGAGGTATGATTACTTTTCAGTGTCCCTCTGAAAGCTTTGTTTATCAGACAGAAGATGTAAAAGCTAAGTGAAACATCACAATTTACATAGGGCTTTTCCTTAAATAATCTAACTTATTCTCTTGTGAGTTACCAGATATTATCATCCCACTTTACAGTTGACAAAAACAGATATTCTAAAAATATCCATCAATGTCACTGACAAGTTAATTTTACAGAAATTAGACAATCAAAAGAACAATATAAACTAAAATATATTTTCCTTCTGAAAAAGACATTCTCACTGCATACCTCATATTTCATTTAATTTCAAAACACACACACCCTTCAGGGGTTTAGGGCTTTTCCCCATTACTTCCTACACACCTTTCCAGCTTTTGGTTTCCCTTGAATTCCAACCACAGCTTCCTGATGACCAATCTACTAAATATGCAAAATATTCTAACTCTTATCTTCCATACTCATGCCATTTCCTCTGCTCATGAAATACCCTTGTTTATTATTTTCTGCAAGGTGAGTAACAGGTTGAAGTTGTTGACCTACTTAGTCATCCTCAGCCATTACTCATCACTCTGAGACACATGCAGTACTGTCTTAACACGATGATCATAAACATCTTTTTAGAACAATCCTGATGTTTGAAAGTTCCTAGTGTTTGGACTCGGTTATGAATAAACTGTAAGAGAAATAAAATAAGAGAACAATGAAGGTGGGTGGAGACTCCTTTATAAAACACTAAGAATACCCAGACAGCTACAGATCCTTTGCAATCAGAATTGAGATCACACTCTTCAAATAGTCCTGAGCTTCCCAGAACTATGGGAGCAGAATGCCTTCTAAGAAACTACTAAAGCAAACATACTAACAAAGACCTCAGTTCCTAGAAGCCTGAATGTCCTAACACTTTGTGTTACTTTAATCCTGTTGACCTTCCCTTCATGCCCTGGCCTGACAAACAAAGCTGAAAGTAAAGAGTGTTGGTAATAAGAATGTTTATACATAGCCTGTGTGCGAAGAATGGCTTCTCAGTTTCTATATTGGGAGGTCTACTCTACAGATGGAACGTTCCTTTTAGTGCTTTGATTTTACTTTTGTAAACTACCTCAGGTTGTTCTCATTGGCTACAATCTAAACCTACCCCACCTGTTGTCTATTTAGACTCAGTTGATTGCTTGTTAGTGAGATTGGGGAAGGAGGTAGGAGTTATTGTTTAAAGTTATAGAGCATTTCTCTCATTTTGGAAGGTGTGTGTTCTCTGGGCATAGAATGAAGAAAAGCCCTCCTCTTTCCTAAGCAGCAACATTGCCTGTGTTAGCCACCGGTATGTACTTTCTAGAAAAGATGTCAATCCTAAGTGTTTATAACACACTAACAACAAAATTATTGTTAGTGCTATGAAGGCAACTGCTTTAAGGCTTCAATATTTTCTCCCCGTTGCTCCCCAGCCTGTGTTTTTTCTGTGGCTGCATAATGATCCTTTAGATGCTAGAAAAACAGTAAAAATTAACAATCCAAGAAACCTGGGCTGAGCTCCCAAATTCACTCAATAAAAGTCGAGTTCACCCTCCGAACCATTGTCCTTATTATCATAGTTCCTGTAGATGACTTTACATTGTGCATACTATGTACTGATACACACTATATACATGTATTAACCTAATTTTCATGATGTTTAATTTGTAGATAATTTGTTTAATTTGTAGATAAGAGGTTGAGAAAGATTAAGCAATTTACCTAAACCACAAAATTAGCAAGTTGCAGAACCCTAGTGGAACCAATTCTTTCAGTCCAAGACTCATCCTCTTAGGAACTCAGCAGCCTAATGAGTAAATAGATACCAACAATTTTAAATGTATTGAGTGAGAAAACAAATTTATAGAAAAAGCAAAAATTGTCGGCAAGTGTAGCAATACGGCTACATTTTACCTCTCCCTTAGCTTCTAGTTATGACCGATGGAGATGAACAAGGTCAAAATGAAAATAGAAAATGCTGGAAATGGAAAAAGAAAATGCTGGGAGCTGTTTGCCTTGCGCACGGCCTTTCTACACACTTCCAGTAGGTGGCAGTGCTTGAAAACGCTTCTGATGACCACAGCTTGCAGCTGCTGTGGCAAGAGGAGGCCTCAAACAAGAGCCTTTAAACTTTGGCTCACACTTGAATTTCTAGTTATTTTTATTTGTCGTCTTGGAAAGGTTTAGGAGCTACAGCATTACCAATTTCGGATACAGGTTGTTGTCCTACTCCCCTTCAAATGTAGAAATGAAACCTTTCTTAATCCCAAGTGTGTAAAGCAAAGAAACAATTATCGTTCATTTAAATGGAAAACAACTTTGAGCTTTCCCAGACCACGAATAATTCTCAAATAGTATACCAAACAAATAACACATAAAATGTAAAGTCACACTGAAAGTAAAAGCAGTACTGATAAGATACATACAATCAATACATGCCCAGAGAGAGCAGCTCCTGGACGGTTCAAGTGGCGTCTGGCTGCTCACAAGCGCTGCCTTTAAAGGCGCTGCAAACCCACGTGCAGACTCACGCAAGGGCCCGCTTTGCGCTTTTATGTAAAAGTCCATTAGGTTGATTAAAACAGGTGTGCCAAAGTAGGCCTATCTTAAAAGTGAAATGGCGTATGGAGGGACAACAGTGAACTTCATAGAAAGGCAAGTGGTTTGTTGGCCTGGATCAAGGGGAAAAATGTCGCAAAGCAATGAAAATGTTTAAGGGGAACTTTCAAAAAGCAAGGAATTCCTATAATTGTGTGGTTTGGGCTCACTTTTCAACTTGCAGATATCGAACATTCGTTTTTATAAATTATAGTAAATTTGGTTCATTTTATTTTAGGAACTCTGTGGAACATCCTTGAAACTGTTCCAAATGAGAATGCCTGGGGATTTGTGGGTGATGCTGCACAGTAGCATGTAAAAGGCTATTATTTTGCATCATGTCTCAAATCCTTGGATGACCTGTGACATGGTGACACACTCTGTTGACATGGCACAGAAATCACTAAGAATGTTTACACTTTGCCCCAAACAAGTGACTGTCATGTTTCCCTAAGTTACATTCTTTCACACACTGCTCCATGTTCATCATTTTTGTTGCTTTACAACACTCTCTAGACCAACAAACCATTTTGCCTTTCTATAAACTTTGCTGTTGTCCTCCTATACTTGACTCCACCCTCCCTGTTAAAAGCCCCTTGTTTCTTTCACAACCCATGTACCCACCTGGCTCCAAAGCAAGAGCCTCACCCAACCTCTTTCTCAATATAATGGGTCCCCCCTATACTTTCATCCTGCTGTGCAGACTTCACACAGCAAAAATTCACATCTAATTTTAAAATGTTGTAGGTTAAAGAAAAAATGTCAGACTTTTCTACCCTCCCGCCATCAGGATAGATGATGGATCCTTGCGGTCCTGAATGCATGCCTGATGGCGGGCACCTGGAGTAGGGTGTGGGCATAGGTAGATGGGATTCACCTGGGCTGAGACTGTGCTTTTAAGGGCGGCGTCACGGGGACACCAGTAGAAGCCAAGAACGAATGGAAGCCGAGAGAAAAAGAAGAGAAGGAGAGAAAACACCAGAGAGCCCAGATAGAGTGAGGATTTGCTGGGGGCTGGGAGGCCTGCCAGCCTCCCGGCCCCCCAGCACCCCTGCCTGCTGTGTACCAGGTAAATCCCAATAAAAGCCTGCAAAAAGCCACTGAGGACTCTGACTTCTCCTTTACCCGGTCTGCTGGATCAGAAAACCTGCTCAGTGGTCATTCCTGACCCTACAAATGTCTAAATCATCTGCATACTAGGTAGAAACCTAAGCATGTGTGGACTTGACATAATGAGCTATTGATTGTACTTCATCTTCATTTATGTATGTGATCTTGTATCCACCCTATGAAGTTATGGTTTCCAATTTTCCTCATTTCCAGCTAAAGACTCTAAGTATTAGAACAAAGGATCTTCTGAAGCCTACACAGTCACTAAATGACAAAACTAAGACTCAAGATATGATTTCTCCTACTGTTAAGACTCAGTTCTTAATCATGATGCTCTACATAAAAGAAAATGCATTTCAAAAAGAAATATAATTAGTGACATGGTCGTTTATTCTTGAGGGGTGTTTGGAAGGGGAAAGAAAATTGAGTTGATAATGATGTGTCATAAATATCAGCAAGCAAAAGGAAAGGAAGATTCTACCAGGAAGATAAAGTGTCAGTTCACTAATACAAAGACCTTTATCATCTCCCTTACATATAGTATCTAAAAATTAGACACACTCACTATATTGTTTTCTTTCTGTCAATTTTATTACAAGATAAATGGAATCATAATAAACTGGCATCATAATAAACTGACATGATGAACCAGCTGTAGAAAGACTATCAGAATCAATTTATTTAGGAAATGGCCATGCTCTGTATTTTCTACCATGAGGTACTTGTATCTCACATACATATGCATTTCTCTTTCTCTCTAGGTGAGTGCCCACCATGTCAGGCAGAAAATCCAGTAGTCTATTAGAAAAGGTCTATTACTTTTCAAACAGACAAAAGGCCATTTTTTTACTTTGGAAAAAAAGAGACCTTCTGGGCCTCCCTGGTGGCACAAGGGGTTAAGCACCACACTATGAAGATATCCGCAGCCTCTGCAACACGAGTTCAATCCCCAGCAGGCCAGGGAGCTACCCACATGGCATAGCAGACCTCTCCTGTCTCGCCTGCTGCTCCTCTCAGCAGTGTGTTTCAGTCAGTCTGCCTGTTCTGTTCCCCACTCTGTCTCTGGTGAAACCTTTCACCCTCCACACCTCTGGCCTGTACCCCAGTCCTTGCATGCATAAAAATAAATCTTAAAAAAAAAGAGACTTCCAAAAAAAAAAAAAGAATTGAAAAAAATAAAGGTGGTCAAGGCAGGAAAGAAATTATTTTCTGACCTAATTCATGGGAGAGGTTTCCCCCCAAGATTGCCTATGGATTTTTTTTTTTTAAGATTTATTTATTTATGCATACAAGAACTGGGGTATAGGCCAGAGGTGTGGAGGGTGAGAGGATTCACCAGAGACAGAGTAGGGAACAGAACAGGCAGATTGACTGAAACACACTGCTGAGGTGAGCAGCTGGTGAGTCAGGAGAAGTCTGCTGCGCCATGTGGGTAGCTCCCAGGCTGCTTGGGGATGAAACTCGTGCTGCAGTGGCTGCGGATAGCCTCATAGGTTGTGTCTTAACCCCTTGCGCCACCAGGGAGGCCCAATTGCCTATGGACTTTTACACACAAGCTGGCAAGCTGCATAATAGCCCATATGTAACCAGGTGGGAATTAAATGGGAACTGCCAGGCAGATGGGGGAACAGTGACCCAGTAAACCTGACAGAGGGGTGGGTTAGAGCAGATGGCTCTCCAGCCTAATAACTCTGGGTTCAAGGGTTTACTTGGGTTTGTGCAGAAGCCACTGGACCAAAATAGCAAAGTTTGTGAATGCTGGAAGCCCTAATCAGCCAATGGGGAGCCACCAGAAATTTATTTAGCTGAAGACTGTAGATGGGAGACGTGGCTTTCACACACTGGCAGCAGCTTAACTGATGTGGAGAACTGCTGGGATAAATGTGAGAGAATCCCTTTCACTCTTCCAGAATTACATGTGTCTAAAAGGTTATAACTAAAGTCTCCATATTTTGAGTATGGGGTGTGTGTGTGTGTGTGTGTGTGTAATTGAGAGAGAGAGAGAGAGCCTTCTAGAAATTGCTGATGAAAAGGTTTAGGCCTCTCTCCCTTACAAAAATGCAAATGTGCATATAGGTACAATTTTATTTAAAAATTCTGAGGTTGTATGGGGTTAATAAAAAATTAAGAAGCCTTACATCAGTGGAAATGATTTTAAGTTGTGTAAATGAAAAGCTAAAACTTTTAGGAAATACAGAACATGAGAAGACATTCCCTGGTTCAGATATATACACACACAGCTGGGGTTCTTGAGTGAAGTTAAGGAAGATGATGTATGGAAAATTCTCAATCCTTTGTACTTTACACTCTGATAACTTAGAATTGTTTGTCACTCTCCCTACCATAGAGTCTTCCATTCCATGTCTCCATGTCTCTCTCTCTTCCTAAGGTTGAACTCACCTTTATTCAGCTACATTTTAGGAATAAGTACAGACCTCCATTTACAGGAAGTCTTCTCTGACTGCCGAAGCTTTCCAGGCTCACAGGTGAGGCCAGAGGTTCCAAATATCTCCTACGCTTGAGCTCATCATTTTATGATATCTAGTTTCTCAGAAACTGGATGGAAGCAACTCTGATTTACTTAACTTTGTATCCTCAGATGCTTAACACAGGCCTAGAACTCAGAAGTGTTTTTGAAGATGTAAGTGCACAGATACATAGGATACAAACACTCAGTATTAAATTCCGATGGATAAAGTTCAGATAACCTTGAACTTGTTTTCAGAAGAACTTGAAACAGTATCATTACCTTTGAAAAGGCTTGTTTAAAAGAAGCCTGTGCCCATGAATAAATTATCCCATCTTGTCTCTCCTTTCAGCAAGGCAAAGGTACTTTGAAAGAATGGGGCAGCAACCTTCTAGAAGAGTTCCTGGAGGGGTCAGTTTTTAACAAGTAATATATATATATTTTTTTTTTGGTAAATGTTTCCCATCTCTTTCATTACACTTTTCATTACTATTGTTTGAATAGAAATACATATATATAGTATGATATTTTAAAAGCTATCAAAATATATACCATTGGAAGTTAATTTTCTTCCTACCCAACTGCAGTTATAAGAGTCCTTCCCCTAAAGCAACCATTAGTAGTAATCCTAGTCTAGGCACATAAAACATTGTGAAGACAAACATTCAAGAGAACAAACTGTTTTGTGGCTGATAGTCCCAGTCTTTGACAGCTGCTGAAAGGCAGGTGCAGCATGCTCTTAAACAATCCCAGGCAGGTTGTTTTTGTCAGTTTGGGTCACTATAACAGACCACCGGAAACAAACAGTTCTTTCTCACCTTTCTGGAGGTTGGGGAGTTCAAGATCAAGGAATTAGCACATTCATGAGTGAGAGCCCAAGGTAGCGCCTCTCTTGGTCCTCACATGGCTGAAAGGGTGAGGGAGCTTTCTGGGTCTCTTTTACAAGGGCACTAATCCCTTCATGAGGGACTTATTCCAACTGCTTCCTAATTCCAAACACCATCACATTAGAGACTAGGCTTCGACATGTAAATTGGGGCCCGGGGTGGTGGGGGGGACACAAATCTCCAATCTATAGCAGAGATGAACTACTAATAGTAGACTTTGAATGAAACATCAAAAAATTTGAATTTTGTGTCCTAGTATTTTAAATTACACTGATGTGCATTAGAAAGGTCAGCCCTGCAGGGTACCAAAAAGAGAGGGATTCAAGAAAGTGGTAATAGCACAGTGAGAGATAAAAAAAAAATATATCTATCAAATATTTGTTGAATGGTGACTGTGCCAGGAATGTGGGAGTATAATGAACAGTAGAGATTCTTGTTCTCTTACTTTTCCAGGTCCCTATCTTGGTGCAATTGTAACTCTAAGAGAATACCCCAAGATAACCTTGCCTCCTGATGGCTGGTGGAAGATTCCAGGTGCAGACATCAGTCTCAGGTTGCCCTGACATGTAAATCAGCTGCTTGAGCTCAGGAGGATTTTGAAAGCCCTGTAAACAGTTATTGCCCAACCTGCTTAAAACCTGTGCTTAGAAGGACCTCTCTGGTGGCACAGGGGTTAAACACACAGCGTCATCAAGCTATCGCCTGCCACTATGGCATGAGTTCAATTCCTGGCCAGGGAGCTACCCACATGGCACAGCAGACCTCCTTGTCTCACCCGCTGCTCCCCTCAGCAGTGTATTTCAGTCAGTCTGCCTGTTCTGTTCCCCACCCTGTCTCTGGTGAATTCTCTCACCCCCCACACCTCTGGCCTGTACCCCAGTTCTTGTATGCACAAATAATCTTTTTTTAAAAACACCAAAAAACCTGTGCCTAGAGAAATCAGCAGTGCAGTAGGAGTTTGCTAAAACACAGCAAAAAAGAAGAAAACAAAGATGAGGATGAAGGAGAAAGAGAATGAGGAAGAGGGGGGCAAACAGTAGTAGGAAAGACAAGAGGGCCTGAGGCTTCCATATAATCTTCATTCATTTATCCATTTAAAAATCAAAACAAAGGGCCTCCCCGGTGGCACAGAGGTTGAGCACTGGGCTGCAAAGCTGCCCACAGCCTCTGAAGCACTGGTTCGAGCCCTGGCCACTGACGAGAGCCACACATGGCGCGCAGACCTCTCCTGCCACGCCCGATGCTCCCCTCGGCAGTGTACTTCGTCAGTCTGCCTGTTCTGCTCCCCACTCTGGTGAATTCTCTCACCGTCCCGCACTTCTGACTGTACCCAGTGCTTGTATAAATAAAAAAATCTTTAAAAAAAATCAAAACAAAGCATTAAATTCTTTTCTACAATGTGACTTCAATTGCTTCAGTCACTGAGAATACAGAAATAAAGGGTGACTTCTCATAGTCTGTACTTCACAGATGAATTAACAGGCTCACCTATGATGTGATAAGACAGAGGCAACCCCTCCAGGAAGCCCCCTTGTACCTGCACAGGTGCAATCCATGCTGTGGCCTCCATGGACATATCCATATGGTGAAAGAAGCACTACAAGAGGGCATTTACCCTGAGTTAAGAAAAGATTTCAGGAATTTTAGACCACGGGTTATTAGCTCTCTCCTGATTGCAGTTCGAGGCATATCCTGCACATACTTTATCTAATTTAAACTTCAAAACAACATAATGCCATTCTTATGCCCATTTTACAGATGAGAAAGATTGAGAAAGATAACATTGCTACTTACTTTGACAAAGCCAATAATGGGAAAGCCTGGATTCAATCCCAGACAATCAGAGTGTACATAGTGGTCATCATCTCTCTGCCTGGCTCCTCTGTTTGCTATCACTCCCTTGGCCAAAGCATTTGGTCCTGAAATACAAGTGACTTTTTTCAGGAGTGGGGTAAAGGGGGTGAGACATGCAATCAAAGTTAAACTTTGAGATTCTTTAGAGGTTAGAACAATTTTCCACAAAATATGTGCTTTGGAAACCTGTATCAACTTACTTGGATAATTTGTTAAATATGCAGACTTTTGAACTCTACCCTTACCCACCAAATCCAGAATTTTTTATATGGGATGTTTGGAAAATATTGGTTTCCAGTGTAACACAGTATTTTTAAAAAGTCCTCTACTATAACTCTAAAATGACAAATGCAGTACAGTTTAAAGTAAGATTCAAAATCTTCCAATATGCTTCTAAACACACAGTCATATGTACATGGACTATATTTTAACCTATTTTATTCTGATAGAGCAGGAAATTGAGAATTTTCCTCAATGCTTGGTTACAAAAACAGGATCTGGGGACACAGTAAATGGTGCTGTACCGGCAAATGTAAAATATTAGAAAACAATACAAAATGGAAGAAACTATGGTTTTTAGACTGAATCCTAGGCTTGACTAGACTGTGACACCTGAAAAATGCCAAAGAAAAAGCAATAGTGCTGCATTGACTTTCTTTCTGGAAATATCTTGTGGACCACCATGTAATTAGGAGTCCAAGCAGAGACTGAAGTTTCACTGGGCTGAAGACATTGGGTAGGAGACTGGGAGGTTGAGGTAATGAAACAGATGGGGTATACATAAGAGATCAACAGGAACACGGCCAAGGAAATGTAAAAACTAAATGATTACCAGAAGCCAGAGGAGAGTCCACTTCTGCTCAGCCTTTGCTTAGAGACCCCATTAAAGACTTAGTTTCAGTACTTTTTCCAGAAGGGGATTGCCTGATTAAAACACATGAAAACCAGTCAGAGGAAAGCTACTCTTTTCAGTCAGAGCTGAAAAGCCTTATTACAATCAACTTGTACACTAGTCATTTAAATGCCTTCCAAGCAAACTTCAAGACTCTGTATAGAATGCAGAAATAGCTAGATGCTAAACATGAGAACATTCACAATGACACTGTCCAACAGTCAGAAAAAATTACTAGATATGGCAAGAAACAGGGAAATTGTGACCTTAATCATGAAAAATAAATTAGTCAATATAGACAGAAGTGACAGAGAGGGTGAACTTCACACACACACAGGTGTGAAAGAAAATGTGAATATAAGCAGGAGAGCAATTGAAACTACAAAAAGAACCACATGGTATGTCCAAAGATAAATTACTACTTCTCAAATTAAAAATATATTGGGTGGTTTTAAAGCAGATTAGAAACTACATTAAAAAATTTCAGCAAGTAGAAACATACCAATAAAATTCTTCAAATGAAGTATTAAAAAAAAAAGCTGACTTGTGGGATTATATCAAATTGACAAACATAGATGATTTTAAGCCTCAGAGGGAGGAAAGTTTTGGGGAAAAGTACTTGAATCAAGAATATAATTTAAAAAAAATTTTAATTTGACAAAAAGTACAAATCCATAAATCCAAGAAGCTCAATGAACTTCGAGCATCCTAAAAACAAAAGAAAAAAAAGCAAGTCATCATAATTGAATTTCTAAAGAAACAGTCATAAAAAGAAATTGGAAAGCAGTCAGAAGGGACACTGGAGAGGCTTCCTGAATCAGAGGGAGTTTGACGACGTAAGAAGGTTTCAAAGAACTAAGAAACTTAACCGTGCCGGGAGGAATTTTCATCTGCAAAATAGCAGTTCCTCGTTGTGGATTAATAGAGTTCCTCATTAATAGCAGTTCCTCATTGTGGTTGTGCTTTTGTGCATCTGTATTATTAATACAAAGTTGTCTCTCAGTGGAGAAATAATATATTTCCAATATTGTTCTAAATAAGCCATAAATAAATAGAACAGTAAGGAAAAAAAAAGACAATAGATGCAAGAGAAGAAAGTTAAGCGCCAGTCTAGCTTCTCAGAAACAATGCAAGCAAGTTCACAATGGGAAAGCATTGTTAAAATGCCAAAAATACCTTCAAAACTCAAGGTAAAATATGACATTTTAAAATGAGAGGATGTATCACTAATACACCTGTGTAATAAGAAATGTAAAAGAAGTTTTTTAGCTGAAAGTAAACAATATCATCTGAAAACTCAATGCTACATAAAAGAATGAA